>NC_056737.1:1446257550-1446322550 GCF_019279795.1 Protopterus annectens
CATCTTGTGCTATGTAAATACAATGCACTAGTGTCTTTCTTCTTTTTGATATCTCTTACATGTTCTCCGGCATCCTAATAGTTTTCCCAACATAGTATGCCGGACATGCAGAACAGGTAGCAAGATATACTACCATTTTTGTTTTGCAATTGCAGTGTCCCGGACATCTAATAGTTTTACCAAAATTTGGGACTACTACATATGGACCATCATTGATAAATCTACAGAAATGACAAACACCACATTTGCCCATCTTGGACTTAACATATGTATTCATACCCTGTATTGATTCAAAATAATCTTTTAAATTCATACCTCGACTGTACGTAATTTTAGGCAATAAACCCAAAATATCACTATATTCACCATAGTTCGTAAATACACTAGACCAACATTCTTTTATGGCATTTACTATTTTCATAGATGTATCATTGTAGGGGATGACTAAGGCGTCATTACCAATAAATGATCTGTTCCCGCTAATAGTATTTGTAATGCCAAACTTAATAATAGGTTGATAAATATGTATTCTTTTGGTCCGTACCTCATTACTTATATTATCAATCAATTCCTTAGGGTATCCTCTGTCAGAAAACATACTAGACAGAATTTTCATTTTATCACAGAAAACCTTGTCATCACTAATAATTCTTGATAACCTTACCATCTGTCCTTTGATTAAATTCTTACTTTGATGGTAAGGGTGACAACTGTCAAAGTGTAAAAAGGAATTGGAACGTGTTTTCTTCCTATAAATGTTGGTATCTATCCTGTTGTTTTTATACAATAAAATGTCAAGGTATTCACAATAACTGTCAACCATCTTAACAGTGAAACTCAAAAAGGTTGTTGTGGTGTTTAAGAATGATTCAAATTCAATAAATCTTTCTCTAGCACCCTTCCAGAAAATCAAAATTTCGTCCAAAAACCTCAAGTAAAGAACAACATCATCCCAAAAACATGAGGAAAATACAATTTGTGTCTCCCAGAAGGCCAACACAAGGTTGGCATAAATGGGAGCACATTGTGACCCCATCGCTACCCCAATTTTTTGTCTGAAGTATTCACCATTTAAGAACATGTAATTATTTTCGAGAACTAATTCTATTAATTCCTTTAAAACTTTACACTTGTCATTACTGAATGTACCAAACTTGAGTAGGCTTGCTTCAAACATCTCTAAACCTTGCTTGTGCGGTATAACAGTAAAAAGGCTCACAATATCAATAGTGGCCATAAAAAACTCCTGGTTAATTCCAACAAGCCTAGTTCTAATTTTATCCAAACAATGCCACAAATCTTTTACAATATGTCTAAATTGCCTAAAACAACCTTGCAATGAAAATCAATAAAGGAAGCCATAGCTTCAGTTTTTGACCCTCTAGCAGAAACTATGGGTCTAAATGGTGGGTCATGGACATTTTTGTGAATTTTTGGAATACCAAAGATGGATGGAGTCATGGGATGTTCCACATTGAGAAAATTATATTCGTCCTTTGTAATGACTCCATCCATCAAGTATTCGTACCTGATCCAATCCAATTTAATGTATGCTCTGTTCATTTCATGTTTTGACACCTTCTCATATGTATTGTTGTCATTTAACATTGTCGTAATTTTGTTGAAATAATCCGCTTTATTCATAATAACCACACCCCCACCTTTGTCGGGTTTCATAACCCTGTATTTATCTGTTGTTATGAGTTCTTTTAGACAAAATTTTTCAACTGTAGTAAGGTTGTAGGCTGTGATTCTTTCAGTTTTCACAATTCTACGAATCTGGGTGTCACATAGCCTCTCAAAAACTTGAATAATGGGATTCTGTGGAGGTATAAAGGTGCTCTGTCTTTTTAATGTCAAATAGTGATTACCAATCTGCATATTCTTGTTCTTAAAGAACATCCTTAAATTCAATTTTCTAATAAAAAGTTTTAGGTTAATCAAAATTTTACCAATATCCGATCTAAATTTAGGAACAAATTTAAAACCCTTTTTGAAAAGGTTTAAATAACTTGCATCAACCTTCAAATCAGTAAAATTGTACACACTAAATCCTCCATCAACCAAAATGGAACATACACATTCATTAACATTATTGTATATCTCACTAGTATCATCATCACAAGAAGCAATTCCATCAATTGTCTCAACACCATAATAAGTATGACCATCATGATTTGCTTGAAAATCAACGATATCTGTTGTTGAACAAACGTGTAACATTATAATCAACTTGTGTGTAGTTAAAATCCTCTTCAACTAACGGTACCATGAATTGGTCCTGTGATTTCTGTTCAAATATTGAAAGTTCTGCTCTTGCCCCCCATACCGGTCCCTTAACCACTCCGATCTCCTCAGAGTCGGTTCTTCTAAAAAAAAACCCCTCCCCGTTGTCATACACAGCCTTGTTACATACATCAGTGTGTGGTGTGTTAGAACCAGTATTAATAATTTCTGCATTCCAAGTATCACCTTCCACTCTATCTAACCCATCAATTTTAAATGCATGAGGAGATCGGAGCAGTTAAGGGACCGGTATGGGGGGCAAGAGCAGAACTTTCAATATTTGAACAGAAATCACAGGACCAATTCATGGTACCGTTAGTTGAAGAGGATTTTAACTACACACAAGTTGATTATAATGTTACACATGTTCGTTCAACAACAGATATCATTGATTTTCAAGCAAATCATGATGGTCATAATTATTATGGTGTTGAGACAATTGATGGAATTGCTTCTTGTGATGATGATACTAGTGAGACATACAATAATTTTAATTAATGTGTATGTTCCATTTTGGTTGATGGAGGATTTAGTGTGTACAATTTTACTGATTTGAAGGTTGATGCAAGTTATTTAAACCTTTTCAAAAAGGGTTTTAAATTTGTTCCTAAATTTAGATCGGATATTGGCAAAATTTTGATTAACCTAAAACTTTTTATTAGAAAATTGAATTTAAGGATGTTCTTTAAGAACAAGAATATGCAGATTGGTAATCACTATTTGACATTAAAAAGACAGAGCACCTTTATACCTCCACAGAATCCCATTATTCAAGTTTTTGAGAGGCTATGTGACACCCAGATCCGTAGTATTGTGAAAACTGAAAGAATCACAGCCTACAACCTTACTACAGTTGAAAAATTGTGTCTAAAAGAACTCACAACAACAGATAAATACAGGGTTATGTAACCCGACAAAGGTGGGGGTGTGGTTATTATGAATAAAGAGGACTATTTCAACAAAATTACGACAATATTAAATGACAACAATACATATGAGAAGGTGTCAAAACATGAAATGAACAGAGCATATATTAAATTGGATTGGATCATGTACGAATACTTGATGGATGGAGTCATTACAAAGGACGAATATAATTTTCTCAATGTGGAACATCCCATGACTCCATCCATCTTTGGTATTCCAAAAATTCACAAAAATGTCCATGACCCACCATTTAGACCCATAGTTTCTGCTAGAGGGTCAAAAACTGAAGCTATGGCTTCCTTTATTGATTTTCATTGTAAGGATGTTTTAGGCAATTTAGACCATATTGTAAAAGATTCATGGCATTGTTTGGATACAATTAGAACTAGGCTTGTTGGAATTAACCAGGAGTTTTTTATGGCCACTATTGATATTGTGAGCCTTTTTACTGTTATACCGCACAAGCAAGGTTCAGAGATGTTTGAAGCAAGCCTACTCAAGTTTGGTACATTCAGTAATGACAAGTGTAAAGTTTTAAAGGAATTAAAGGAATTAGTTCTTGAAAATAATTACATGTTCTTAAATGGTGAATACTTCAGGCAAAAAAATTGGGGTAGCGATGGGGGCACGATGTGCTCCCATTTATGCCAACCTTGTGTTGGCCTTCTGGGAGACACAAATGGTATTTTCCTCATGTTTTTGGGATGATGTTGTTCTTTACTTGAGGTTTTTGGACGACATTTTGATTTTCTGGAAGGGTACTAGAGAAAGATTTATTGAATTTGAATCATTCTTAAACACCACAATAACCTTTTTGAGTTTCACTGTTAAGATGGTTGACAATTATTGTGAATACCTTGACATGTTATTGTATAAAAACAACGACATGATAGATACCAACATTTATAGGAAGAAAACACATTCCAATTCCTTTTTACACTTTGACAGTTGTCACCCTTACCATCAAAGGAAGAATTTAATCAAAGGACAGATGGTAAGGTTATCAAGAATTATTAGTGATGACAAGGTTTTCTGTGATAAAAGGAAAATTGTGTCTAGTATGTTTTCTGACAGAGGATACCCTAAGGAATTGATTGATAATATAAGTAATGAGGTACAGACCAAAAGAATACATATTTATCAACCTATTATTAAGTTTGGCATTACAAATACTATTAGCAGGAACAGATCATTTATTGGTAATGATGCCTTAGTCATCCCCTACAATGATACATCTATGAAAATAGTAAATGCCGTAAAAGAATGTTGGTCTAGTGTATTTACGAACTATGGTGAATATAGTGATATTTTGGGTTTATTTCCTAAAATTACCTACAGTCAAGGTATGAATTTAAAAGATTATTTTGAATCAACACAGGGTATGAATACATATGTTAAGTCCAAGATGGGCAAATGTGGTGTTTGTCATTTCTGTAGATTTATCAATGATGGTCCATATGTAGTAGTCCCAAATTTTGGTAAAACTATTAGATGTCCGGGACACTGCAATTGCAAAACAAAAATGGTAGTATATCTTGCTACCTATTCTGCATGTCCGGCATACTATGTTGGGAAAACTATTAGGATGCTGAAAGACCAAATAGGAGGACACGTAAGAGATATCAAAAAGAAGAAAGACACTAGTGCATTGTATTTACATAGCACAATATGTGACAATTTTAAAAGGTTTCTATTTTTTGTAATTGATAGAATACCTTTTAACAACAACAAAGGTGGTGATGAAAAAACATTATTAGAGGTTAAGGAATGTTTGTGGCAGCTTAGATTTAATGCAAACATGTACCCTGGTATCAACGACTATATTTCTATTGCCAGTATACGTAAATACAAATCGCTATTTATATAGTTATTATAGTATCTAACACATTTATATATATAAATTTTTTTTAAATTTTTATAGTATTTAAGGTTTTTAAATATTTTTGTTTTTTGTTTTGTGTGTTTTATATTAATACAATTATTTAATCAACAAAATTATTATATTAAAAATATTTAATACACTTTTTTTATATTTTTACTAATGGGCTTTAGTTGTAATCAAGAATATTTTTAACTATTATATTTATTATAAGTATGTACTATATATATTAGTTGTTTCAGCCTTAATTAGAATTGACTAATTAATTGAATAATTATCAATTGCTGCTTCTATTTAATCCGAGAATTTTGTAAAAGATGTTGTACTCTGATGATGCCCACTGTATGGGTGAAAGCGCTTAGTACTTTGTTGGTGTATTAACGGACTATCAGCATTAAACCTGTGTTCTGCAAGTGGAGTTGGTTCGCCTCGATTGTTATATGATTACCAAAGACATCTGACATAAATGTCTCCTTCTTACTATTGTTGCTTTTTACATCCTTTAATGGTCGACCCAGTAGGGGTAAATATTTTTTGCCTCATTCTTTTTTGACATAGCTACGTGCGACAATAAGGCTGAAGGGTAGCCCCGCATCCTGAACATATTACATATTCATTCAAGTTCATAATTCATAACTTCTCTATTTGATGACATGTGGGCTGCTCTAATACATTGTCCCTTAAAGACATTTTTGAACACATGAGGCGGATGGTAACTATTAAATTCTATATAACCATCTGAGAATGTTTCCTTCCTATATATTTGAGATGTGAACCCCCCCCCCCATCCAAATGACTAATGTAAGTGTCTAAATAAGCAATGCCACTGTCACTGATGTTATAACTGAATTTAAAAAAAAAATGGGTGGTACCATTGATGTATTCTATAAAGGAGTTAATCATCTCCTTAGGGCCCCTCCATAAAATGAATAAATCGTCCAAATATCTGGTATAGTAAACTGTATTTGGGTAAAATTTGCTCTTGAAAAGTAATTCCATTTCCCATTCTAACATAACTAGGTTGGCAAAAACGGGAGCACAAGATGCTCCCATGGCCACACCTCTAGTTTGTCTGAAGTATTTACCTTGAAAGTGAATATAATTATGGTCCAAAACACGTCCTATAATATTTGTAATTAAACAAATACGGTCCCAATCCATATTGGAAAACTTTTTCAGACTATTGCTAAAATAATCCAATCCAATGTCCTTAGGGATACATGAAAATAGGTCCACCACGTCTATAGTGATAAAAATAAGTTCCTTATTCCAAATATCTAGCATAAGCTGACTCAAAAAGGTCCATGAGTCTTTTATCAAGTGTGTAATATTCTCATAGACCGGCTTGACCCATCTATCAATAGCCGCTCCCAAAGGATATGTTTTAGATCTTGTTCCAGAGACAATAGGTCTAAATGGGGGTTGTGTGATACACTTATGTACTTTAGGAATGCCTATGATAGTGGCTAAAGTCGGAAATTCGACTTTTAGATATTGATAAATATCACTGGTAATTCTATGATCAATAAGATATTCTTCTAATGAAAGGTCAATTCTTTTATAACCTATATTGATCTCATTTAATGATACTACTTCATAGTTGCCAGATGAATACAAAATATTGTGCATTTCATTAATATAATCAAATGCATTAAATATCACTATTCCGCCCCCTTTATCCGGTTTCATTAATCTAATTTCCTTATTGCTAATAAATTGTTTGAGACATTGACGTTCACCCTTTGTCAGATTTTCCTTAGTATCATGCTTATAAATACCTTTTGTCTTAATAGTTTTATTCAACTCATATATATCTTGACACGCCATTTTCTCAAAATTTGCTACCTAATTGTGGGATATGGGAATAAATGTACTTTTCTTTTTGAGTTCATGAAGGGCTGTCAACCCATGTGTATCATTATGTTGTCTAAATTGCATGGACAAATTAAGTCTCCTACAAAAAAGTTTTATTTCTTTAATGGTATCAACCAAATGAAAACCCACAGTTGGAATAAATTTCATTCCTTTACTAAATAGGGTGTAAAACTCTTGTGTAATATTCATATCAGTATAATTGAACACATTGAATCCATTAAAGGAATGGATAATATTTTCTGAATGTATTTTGCTATTCTTATCTTCGTGATAGTTATGTTGTGAATTGACCTGACTATCATTCACAATAGCATTAATAAAAATATTTGATATTGATTTTTCTATTGTGTGGAAGAGTTCATCTGGTTCTGATGAATTCTGTATATTACAGATGAAAGCACTTAACTGGAATTTTAACTTTGTGGTGTGGATTTTACAATAAATCATTCAACTGGTTTCATCGTGTGGATTGTATTTTATGTTTTAATTCTCTGTTCGAGCTATGCAGATATTTGTTTAGTCTTATACCAGCGATCGGATTTTTTCACTGGTTCCTGTGTCGTTTGGGTGGTGTATGTATATATATATATATATATATATATATATATATATATATATATATATATATATATATATATATATATATACATATATATATATATATATGTGTGTGTGTGTGTGTGTGTGTGTGTGTGTATATATATATATATGTATATATATATATATATATATATATATATATATATATATATATATATATATATCTATCGAAAACTCATATAATTGAATCTCAAATCATCGAAAACTATAAAGCAACTACAAATAACATTCCACAAAGTTTTTACTATGTTGCACTACAGTGGGGGAAAGAGATTATTTCCTAACCGCACTGTAGTGTGACCTTGGAGTTGTTATATTTTATTACAGGGGGTGTTGGGGTGCAGGGGGGCTTGCCCCCCCCCTGCATAAACATAGTAAACAGTGCCTGGGATGTTATTTGTAGTTGCTTTATAGTTTTCGATGTTTTGAGATTCGATGATATGAGTTTTCAATTAAATGAGTTTTTGACAATTTGGTCTCAATGATTTGCAATTCGATTAAATGGTAATTTGATGATTTCAAGTGGAACCATATATATATATATATATATAAAATACATGCATTTGAGCAAACAAGCTTTCTTCGATCCAGTATAACACCGACCGGAAATGTCGAATCTCCCTCTGCTGAATGGTCGGAATGTTGAACAGAACATTGAATTCGACAATTCCAACTGCTCTACCACCTAAACAAGCGCTACCATGGGTCAAAAAGTGTGGATACTTTGCATTTCGGTTACATTGTGTTCACAATTTTGCGAATTCGCTGAACTGTTGTCAACCATTTTCCGATCGGCCATCTACCATTCGCTCATATGCATGTATTCCATACATATATATATATATATATATATATATATATATATATAATATACACATATACATATATAAATACATATTCCCTACTGTTGAATGACTGTGCAGCATGCTATGTTGGTAAAAACATCAGACATCTTTACAGCTCAGATGGCTTTGTGTTTAACTACCTTGACTATAGTGTACAGGCTTCTGGGTCCAATAACTACAATTTTTGTTTATTTTGTTGCTAGGCAGAACAAGGACTGTTGGATACATAGTTGTTAAGGCAGTTTTGAGCACCTTTAAGCGGGTTTGTGCGATTGTAAGCACTGCTAATGTATGATTAAATGAATAGGTGCTTACACTGTGTAGGCTTCACTTACCAGTGTGCAATTCTGCCTAGCATTTACATTTAGGTAATGCTTACACCTGCTAAGCATTGCTCAGTCATGTTAAGCAGTGATCACATTCACATCTGATAAAGTAGCAGGGTAATGACATCTTTAATTAGTGTATTTAATTCCATGTACATAACTTACATTTATGTGCTGTCATTACAGTAGCAATGGGTTTGAGTTTACTGTATGGGTATACATGGGTAGTGCCACAATCTTTTCTTGTTGTATGTGTTTCATACTTGGGTAGTATCCCAGGTTATATGCAGTCACACATGCATGTATTCTATCTTTACATTAGTATTTTTAACAGTGCTTTTTCAAGTAAGAGTAGATTGCAGATTGTAGTAATGGAACCATACACCCCTGCATTCAATGCTGGACTCTGAGTACTGACTATCGTGTTTTTGGTGTTTGACCTGTATGTTTTATGCATCTCCTTTTGGCTATTGATCTGATATGTTAATATTAACTGTAGATTACTATGTTTTTATGACATGTCATTGAGGACTGATGTCATGTAGTAATGGCATACATATCAGTTTCAGACCTCTGTCTGTCAGAACATTCATCCTAATGCATAACCTGTTGGCTAGCTACTTTATGTTTGTCCTCTGTACAGATGTGCAGATGTGAGGTATTCATCTTGGCTGCTTACAGGTAATCTCTGATTGACTGACACTTACATGTTTGCTCAGCTGTCTTATGAATGACACAGCTAGGAAACCCCACTCTGTATGCACCACATGCCATGGATACCTCAAACAAACTACCACAGTCAACAGAACATGTTTGGGTACAGGTCCATAATACATACACTGGCCATGTTATGCAATATATGTTGCATACATGTCAATTGCAGCATCTCATTGGCCCTCTTCAAGAGAAAACCAGAGGAGTGGATGTTGAATTTAACTGTCACCCTGGGGATCACTCATGTGGCATCAGTTGATAGAGGGACTGCTGACAAATGTCAGGTGGCACGGTACCAGTGTACTCATTTGCCTACTCTTCTCATCTCTCCATGGACATTAGCCTGGTACACACTTAGGAACACCTGCACCTATGGACGTCAGTACTGAGAAATGTGTGTGTGCATTATTGACTATAACAGTGTTGCTGTGTTTGTAAACCTGTAGTTGAAAATCCTCTGAGTGCCGTCTCACCATCTACACCCCCCCCATTGCTATACTAAGAAAGGGCTGCTGCTATAATTCACATTAAATGCACCTTGTGACACTCTTCACCCTATGTGCTACCTGGAGCTTGCAGTACCAGCAAAGCACTGTTCTAAAAATGGGTAGATAGCCGTGGGTTACCCTCTGAGTCCTTGCAAGTGTGAGTATGTGTGTGTGTGTATGTGTGTGCAATTGTGTGTGAGTGTGTATATCTGTAGGAGACAGCATTCGGAGGCTACATTATCCAAATACAATAAACCTTGCCATACATCATAAGGGATGGTGATGTTGCTGACATTAGGAGAGCCAAGACAAATCCTTACCTTACTATCTCTGTGGCATGTGCAATAAATGCATATCCCTGTACTAGCACTGATTAGATAGACAAGGGTTTGTATTGCAGTCCTGGTCAATGTGTGATTGTGGGTATGTCATAGCATTATCATGGATCTCAGTGAAGACAATATCTAACGTGGGGTGTGGGTGCTGGGTACACTGTCTTTACACCATGGTACCCCCAGTACATGTCCCAAGGTCCACTGTATGAGGACCCTGTCACCATCAACTATACAGGTAACTGATTACACTATCCAGCCCAATGATGCATGTGCCGTATGCAAAATCTCTGAAACAGTATGCACTCACTGACAAGGTAGTTAGCACTGCTAAACCCAGGTGTGTCAAATGTGTCTATGATGGTATGTGTTTGTCAATGTGTATATGACAGAATGTCATACTGTGTATTGTCCATTAACAACAAAACAAGACTGGAATGCAGGAATACCAAAGAAACAAACAAACGTAGGCAGAAAACAATTTAATATATCACAGCAAAGCTTTCGGATGAAACCCTTCTTCAATACTAACAATCATTGAAACAAAAGCAGCTTGCTTTAAATATGAGCAAAAAACAGTCACATGATAGCAGCCAAAATCACATGAACGACAAACACAATATAATATAACATATATACAAAATGCAAAAATATTTAAAATATTTAAAATAGCTTAACACGCTGAATTTTACTTAAAACAGGCTTTAGGCTAATAGTAGAATTTAATCCAGGTGAAGAATCCACTGCTAGTCTTAAAATCCATTCATATTCCTTAACATCTAAAACATTATTAATATCACCACCCCTACTATGAGGTTTAACTATATCTAGGCATCTAAATTTAAAGCAATGCGTATTCCCATGTGTTTTAATATGCTTGAAAAGAGCATTATTCTCAACCTCCCTTCTAACCTCTGACTTATGCTCAATTATTCTGTCTTTAAGTTTACGTGTGGTCTTGCCCACATAGAATGCTGAACAGGCATTACAAGTAGCCAAATACACCACATTTACACTGTTACAGAATGCTAATAATTTAAAGTAAAACTCTTTTAAAGTAACAGGATGAATAAATGCATAATTAGGGGTAGCAGCAATGTCTATACAACAAGAACAGCTCATACATTTAAAAGTACCAATACGATCAGAGAAAGCATTCAGCTTTAAGCCAAAATTAAAATCTTTATAACATAATAAGCTTTTAATACTTCTCATATTCCTATATGAGTAGTAAGGCTTTTCACCTAAAATTCGCCTAACCTCTGGAGAGGCCATCAACACAGGCCAGTATTTGGCTATGATATATTTAATCGAACCTGTTCTACTACTAAAGTTCATAACATATCTAGTTCTAACTATATTTCCAATGTTAGATCCTGATGTAATGATCACATGATCATTCATACACGCGTCTGTCCTAAGGTAATGTTTATATGTAGTATCCCTATTAAGTATTACCATTCTCTTCAATTCTTCCAATATATCCAAGTCATAGCCATTCTTAGCAAACTCATTGAACATTTCATCTAACTGTATATAAAATACAGAGTCGATTGTATTTAACCTACTGACTCGTGAAAATTGAGCTTTAACAATTCCTTTAAAAACATGGGGTGCATGCATACTATTATAATGTAAGTATCTACTAGTATGCACATCCTTCTTGTGAATAGTAGTTTGTAAAGTATCCTCTTCTTTATATATCTTAACATCAAGGAAAATTGCTTCATGTTCAGATATAATCTCCTTAAAAACCAAGAAGCTCGTACTACTGTTTAAATATGCTATAAAATCTTGCAGATCAGAGCGTGATCCCTTCCAAACCATAAAGCAATCGTCTACAAACCTCTGGTACAAGCAAATATTACTGTTCAAAAATTTTGCACCATCATGTATAAACTCTAATTCCCATTGATACAAGACTAGGTTAGCATATGTATTAGCAACCGGTGTTCCCATCGCAACACCGGTTAGCTGTAGAAACAAAAGTTGATCAAACATAAATACATCGTTGCTCAAAACTAAGTCTAATAATGCACATATATTTTGAACATCACCTGTAGGTATATCTATTTTCTTACTCAGAAACTGTCTGATAGCCTCAATGCCATACTCATTTGGTATGACAGTAAAAAGAGAATTTATATCTAAGGTTACAAATAAATAACCTGAATCGAGTTTGTTACGTAGACTGTTATACCAAATTGAAAGTTTGCTTAAAAAATCACCTGTGTCCTTTAAGATATTAGGACACTCCAATAATAAGGAGTACAAACGCTTGTCCATTAACACCCTGTACATCCCCCATTACCATATGTAAAAAGCCTAGTGATATTCTTCACTTAACAGGTAACTCAGGACACAATTCACCCTAAAAGCTCTGTGGTGTGTGCAATTAAGGCCAACCACATTAGTAGCAATAAATACCTAGTTAAGGGTTCTACTACCAGTGTTGCCAAGCAAGTGTGTGTGTATGTGCAGGGATCTACTTCAGTTTGCAGGATATATATTTCACAGAAGATCATGTGTCTGAGAACTAACTGGCAAAGGTAACATTTCAAAGCAATCATCTCATGGAAATTCATTCCATTAAAACTAGTAGTGGATGTGTAATTGCCCTCTTCCCCACTGTACAGCTGTACAGCGATACTGGAGTTGCCATGTATAATTGGGTTTGGTTGTTGTGGGCAAAGCCACCCACATTAGGGTTATTGCTGTGTGTATCCTCCTGCTTAGTGTGCTGTTATACTGTACAGTATATGTTAACAGGTTAAGTAGTTGTTAATCACACATTGCACTCAACATGCACTCACCTGTATACACTCCTCAGAACTATCAGCCATGTGGCACATGCAGTAACTGTTATACAGACCTGTTACTTGTGTTCAGTCATACCCAGGATATGACACAATGTGTCACCACAGTACCACACCCCATTGTAGGAAAGGGCAGCAGACCAACATCCTGATGACACATAGATACATATAACACAAACAGAATACATTATGGAGACTACAATCAATCAGTGTTAAAAACAGCTATAATCCATCATGCCTGTACAGCTACACACCCTGATGTGTAAGCATTCATAATTCCAGCTTACAACACGTTAAATAGCATTACAATGCTAAATCGTACATTCACCCTGTGCATCAGAAGCATATTAGCATATCCCTGCATTGATGGTATGGATGACAGGGATGTGGTACAGGTATCATCATATGCACAGGGTGTGTTGTGGGTTTGCCAAAGGCCTAGGCTGAGCCATTTGGTTGACATCATGTGTGCGGGTTAGGGGGTTCTTTATTAAATGGGCTGTGCAGACATGGTGTGTGTAGGTATGGATGTGCCCTAGCTGTGTTGGTGATGTGTGTGTATGTATGCACACATTTCTGCCATGTGGCTGCCCTATACAGGAGTATGTTGGACACCTGAAAACTGTACATGGCATGGTGTACAGTTCACCATGTCCAGCCAGGGACACGGGAACTGTGCATGCCAGGGGTTGCGTGGGCACTACCAAGCAGAAGCCCAGATATGGTACTCGCCCCTGATGATGACTATTGTCTGCTGGATCCACGTCCCTGTTGGGACTGGCCAGGACCACGTGCACGTGGACTGCTGTGTTGTGTTGTATTGGTTATGATGAAGATATAATTGCTAAGGCATGATCTAGATTTAATAAAGAGTATATAGGAAACAACAATAGAAAATGGAAGGGAGTTTCCAAATTAAATAACAATATTGAATCTGGGTGTGAAATGTATTTTGTAACCACATATAGTGGATTCAGTAATAGGTTTTATGAGATAGTACAAACACAGTGGCAACTGTTATCAAATTTAAAGGTTGGAAGTTCATGGATGCCTAATAAACTTGTTGCTTCATATAGAGTGGGTAGGAATATTAAGAGCTTTTGGTGAAATCTAGGTTCTGCAGATCCAAGGAGGTCTTATATGAGTCATTAAGAATAAAAGGAACAGTAGGATGTGGCAAATGCAAGGCATGCAAATTTATTGTGCCTTATGTTGAACTTTTAAATGGTCAAAGATTTGAAGTTTGTGGGAATTATAGGTGTGACACTGAGGGCATCATTTATGCCCTCAGATGTCCTTGTAATAAGTTTTATGCGGGTGAGTCCAAAAGGGCTTTTAAAATAAGGCTATTAGAACATGTTCATGATATATCAAATAAAAAGGAACAGAGTTCAGTGGCACAACATTTTTGGAAGCACATGGTAGTTCTGTTCATGGTTTACAAGTCACAATTTTAGAAAAAGTAGAGTGTGTTTTTTTTTTTTTTTGGGGGGGGGTGTTAGCAAGAATAAACTTCTTTATAAAGAAGCAGTGTATATATTAAAGTTTGATACTTTGTTTCCAAAGGGTATGAATGTTGATTTTAATTGCCATGTATTACTTTAAATGCTTTGCAAGTGTTTCATAGTATTAACTGATGCCTTTATTGTTTAATTGCCTATTTAGCAGTGTATATAAAACAAGTGCATGTTGTGAAGTAACTGTGTACTCCAAGAAGGCAGTGTATGCCGAGACATCAGAGAGGAATACATTTTATTCACTGAGTTCCTAGTCTTTGTTCTTCATTGTATTTACTATAAACATTGAGCCTGCATTGAATTAGACTTAAAGGTCTTGAAAAATTCTGATGAAGTGGCTTAGTCCACGAAAGCGCTCACCTTTGTCTTGTGTGGAATAAATTGCTTTTGTTTTTCTACAGCCATGGCCTGTTGCTTCCTTTGGTTGTTTTTACATGATATGTGACTGTTTTTTGGGAGCACAGCTTACCATAACCACTTATTTTTTTGCTTTTCTACATTATTGTAATATTATGTTTGATGCTATAGTTAGGGTTACCACCTGTGCCTCTTTGGGAAGGATAGCCCATCTTTGGGCAGTTCTGTCTTGTGAAGAAAATAAAAAATGGCAAATTTCTTCAGGTTTTAGGACAAAAAATATTTCCTAAATCTGCTTTAGTAGTTGCATAAAACAGTTATTTTGTATCTGAAATACCAAGTCTTATCTGAAATAGCACAAGCAACTGAAATGCTGCAAGAATTAACTTTTATTTGGGCAAAAAGTACATTTCTGTACTTTGCCCTAGCTGTGGGTATGCTTTGTCCTACACATAATCATCTTATATTGTTTTTAATGCCTTTTTAAATTCTGTACAATTGAGTGGTTCATAGCTGATTTATATAAAGCAAAGTCCTTTTATTGAATAATCATACTTTTATAAGCTGTTTAAAGTACGCTGCTATATCTGTATCTTTAAGTAAATTTGTGGTAGCATTTCACTCCAGACACTCCTTTACTGTGCTCTTACATTAGGAGGACTGGGATTATTCATCTAGTGAGAGTAGTTGTTTTCCTGGTCTATCTGAGCTGCAAGAAAAATCTAGCCATGTTCGAGTTTCCACTGTGTGATTCCTTAAACCTTTTGTATTAGTGGCCCATGGGATATATGCAAATGACCCCTTAAGGAAATCAGGTGTTTAACCTATATGGCTTTTGAATGCCCATGACTTTTTCCTTTTTAAGTCTGTTATGGAGACATTCAGGCCAATAAAGAAACCCCCATTAGCTGTGGACATGCATGTTTTGGTCTACTTATGACTTCTTCAGCACAGCAAAAATAAACTGTGCATATATCCCATGGGCATCCAATACAAGAGGTTTAAGGAATCACACAGTGGAAATTCTAGTTTGGCTAGATTTTTCTTGCAGTTGTTTTACTGATTGGTATGTCTATGTGGTCTTTTTACTCATTGATTGAGTGGTTTATCTGAGCTGTGAAGCACACAAAAGAGCTATAAGTATTTGTTTTTGCACTTCTCTGTGACTCTCTCTACTGTGATTGTACTTTAGCAATTAAAAAAAAACTGTACTGTCTGCTGCTGCTTTAAGTATTTAATTGCATTGTACTATATTGTGTCTGTTGAAGGGCTCTTGCCTCTTTAACAATGTTGTAAATACTCAACAAATACTCAACAAAATAAAGTAGCTTTACTGCATGTTTTAAGGATATGAATTTTTAGTCCAAGTGCTGATAGACTCTCTTCCACATTCTTCCTGAGGTGTCAGAACTGTCATGGTATTCCAGGAGCTGTTAACTGACCACTTCAAAGAACTTTTAACAAACAATTAAACTACTTTGCTATTCACCAGTGTTTATGATGGAAAGATGTGTTTTATGTTGAATGTTGGCAAAATGTGCTCTTGAATTTGGATTAATGACATTTTCATACCTCTTTTGTATAAGTACCTAAACCTGTGACTTGTTATATCATAATATACCAGCACTTCATCCAAACCATAATCCTTGAACATGACAAATTAGTACTTTTTCTGTGTTGTGAATATTGACAATATGGCATTCACTGCTTTTTCTTAGGGAAATGGTCATTCATTTTGAACAGTGAATTATGGGTAATTTGTTATCATATATCAAGTAGTATCATATATTCTACACTTTGTTTGTATAACGTTTTTAATGTGGATTTTTTTTGCCACATGCCCTGTGTGTCCCACAAGCTATCTATTATGTCCCTGTTATATCCGAGAAAGAAAAGGAAGCTGCAGCTGAAAACTGATAACAAGATGTGTCATTATATTTTGCAATCTGTAAAAGTCTTTGAGTTATTTCATTTTTTAATATAGTGCTGTATTTTGTGTGTACTTCAAATATGATAATATACTTGAATTAGCTCAGTGAAAATGTTTTAATAGAATTCCACTCCTCGAGAAGAATCCCTCACCTCAAACACAAGTAACACTGAATCAGTATTGAATTAGCCTTCAAGGGCGGTCATGAAAAATGTTAACAAACCAGGTATTGTAATATTATGTTTGATGCTACATTTAGGGTTACCATCTGTCCCTGTTTAGGAAGGACAGTCTATCTTTGGACAGTTCTGTCCTGTGAAAAAAATAAAAAATGGCAAATATCCTGAGATTTTAGGACAAAAAAAATTATTTCCTAAATTTGCCTTAATAGTTGCATAAAGCAGTTAGTTTGTATGTGAAACACCTAAATGTTAAATGAAATAGCACAAACAACTAAATTGCTCCAAGAATGAGCTTTTATTTGGGCAAAAAAGTGAACTTCTGTACTTTGCCTTGGCTATGGGTATGCTTTGTCCTTCACATAATCAGCTGATCTTGTCTTTATTGCCTTTATACATTCTATACAATTGAGTGGCTCTTGGCTCATTTATACAAAGTGAAGTGCTTTTATTAAATAATCACACATATAAGCTGTTTAAAGTACACATCTGAGTGACTCCTCCAGGTGCATCTGCAGTTAACTCCTACTGATGCCTCTAGGCATCAAATATTGCTTGTTCATATTTGCATCAATAATTCCAAAACCATGCTATGTACAAAGTTTAAAAATATTTCATCTTAACATTTACACAATGGCTCTCTTACAATCAACTAGTACTAAACCTTAAAAAAACAAAACTCCTTCTATTCCTTCCTAGAACACTGGCTAAACACGAATCATCCTTTACCATCACCTTCCACAACAATACCTTCATTATACCTGAACCTCATATCAAACTGGCACCATTATCGACGATGAACTAAAATTTGACATACACATCCAACAATGTATAAAAAAAGCACCAGAAATTTGGTCTACTTTATAGAAATCAAAAATTCCTTCCTCATTCCACCAAACTTTCTCTAGCTCAGTCACTCCTCTTACCCGGTCTCCTTTATGCTGCCCCTATCCTTACTTATATTCAAACTACAATAATGTCCAAACTTGAACAAACATACAATAAAATAGCCAGATTTGCCACCAATCTCCCTTACAATTCCCATCACTGTCTCACTCTTAAGATACTTCAATGACATGAATTCTCTTACCAGCTACTGCATCAACATTTACATATCACTCACTCCATTCTAAATAATCCCTCCTCCTGCCCCTCTTTCTCCAACCTAGTCTCTTTTTATACCCCCATCAGACACCTTTGCTTAACTGACAAACACCTCCTTGATATCTACAAACCAAAAAATAACATTGGAAAGTTCCTTTATAGGTACTCTGTAGCACATCTGGAACACTCTCCCTCTCAATACAAGAAACATTTCACAAAAACACTTGTTTAAATGAGAGCAAAAACTCTATCACCTAAAAATGTGGTCCTGTCTATGCCAACCCCCCACATGATAACTTTTTCACTAGCTCATTCTTTACTCTATTTTGATCTATTACTTCTTGTTGGTCTTTTTTCTCTCTGTCATGCAATTTCATCTCCTTACCCTCCAATACTACAAATACAAGTTATTCTAATGCTATGTCTCCTATGTTTAAATTCCGAGTGTACTTCATATCTATTGTATACTTCTGTAATGGTATTTTCATTGTTCTTCAGAATTCTGAGCTGTGAACAGTATCTTATATCTTTATGTTAAGTGCTTATATAGCAGGCCACTATGTATTCTTTTATCTCTGTTTGATTGTAAATTGTTTGGAGCTTTTCTCCTTGGGTGTCCACTGAAAATGGGCCCTTGGCTCAGTTGGACTAACCTGGTTAACACATCAAATAAAAAAATAATATACTCAAAAACATTAATATTTGAACTCTGTCTAGTGCAGGTAAATATATATTAACTGTTTTTATGATAATAATTTATATGAATATAATTTTCACATTTTTCTAAATATCCCAACAACCAAGTAACACAGACAGAACTCCTTAGCCTCACATGAAAGCTCCCAGCTAGGTGAATAAAATACTGCTGGTTGCTGAGATATTGTTAAGTTGTTTACAATATATTGCAAATGTAATAGTTACTGTGTTTAGTTTGACTTATGAAATTAATTTTAAGACATAGAACCTAAAGAATACTACCACTATAAAATAGTTTGTGCTGAAGAGTTTGTCATTTATACTTCTTTCATAACCCCTATGATTCCAGAGATATGAACATTTGTTTGAAATTTGAGGACATAATTTAGGCTTAGGCTCCACCCATTGGAAGTTACAGTTCAAACTTACTGAGCTCCATTGGAGTGAACGAAGTAAGTTTGTTTGTGGTAGCATTTTACTCCAGACACTCCTTTACTGTGCTTTTACATTAGGAGGACTGAAATTATTCATCTAGTGGTAGTAGATGTTTACCTGGTCTATCTGAGCTGGGAAGCACACAAAAGGGATCTAAGTATTGTTTTGCACTTCTTTTATATACCGTGACTGTACATCAGCAGTTTCAAAAAAAAATGGTACTATTTGTTTAATGTAGTTAATTGCACTGTATTATATTGTATCTGTTAGTTGTAGGGCTGTTGCAGGTAGTTTGTGTGGTCTTGTTACAATTGGGCTCGAAACCAGTTATTCTACATTAATAACGTGTTTTTCTGCACCCTTATGGCAGAAGTGTGCTAATCTAACATGTCTAAGTTGGGGACTGCTGGTGGAAGGCTTATTATGTGCTTTCCTGATTGGTAGCTAGCTTAAAACTTGTTTCTCTTTGCTCATATTTAAGCCTTGCGTTTGCGAGGTGCTGCTCTTTGCACAGTGGCAGTTACCAGTGCCCTGCATCAACCCAATAGCCTAGAAGCTCAGTTTTCCCCTAAACAGGTGTCAGTGAAACCCTTTCAAACTATTCTGCTGTTCTAGGAGCAACTCAGTTACACACTGAGCAGCATTGCCTTATTGATCAACCTTAGCGTAGACGAAGTATAGGTCCTTCTCGTAGTCTCGATGCTACCTGCACAGTCATGTCAAATTAACTCATTCCCTTCCCTAATAAAACATACAGTAAGAGCCTGCTATCATTGATAGGCAGTTTCCCATCATCTCTCTGGCAAGTTTGAGAGACATGGGCATCCTGAGGCAATGTAGCAATTTTCTCATGTATACTGACAACCACGAACTCCTGAAACAAATATTTCATGTGCGAGATGTAGTTGCACTCTGAAACTGGAGGCAATACACTCACATAAGGACAAATCAAATGCCAAACAGATTGTCAGCACACATCTCTCACTAAATAAGGACACAATTCATAAACCCACATATGTGGAGGTACTCACTAGTAACTTGCCAAAAGATCAGAGGCCTCTCAAATGGAAACCACTTGCACACATAACAATGTAAAAAACAACCACAACACATAACACACACACACACACACTCCAGTGTATCAACAAATAAGCCCATAAGAAGTAACACCACTAAACTAATGTACTGGTCATATGTGACTCCATTGTGAGACACATGGATGTTCCCCTCACCAGACTGGATAAGAAGTGGGTTATGGTTAGCTGCCTTTCAGGTGTTAGGATCCATTGAGTTATTCAAACACTCAAGTCGCTCAACCACAAGTACCAGTATGACATTATAGTCCATGATGGGGTGAATGAATTGAGAAATACCTCACTGTAGTATATGAAGAGAGACATGACTGAGTTCTCAGCTATATGTGTAACAGACAGGTATAAGCCTAGCCTTAAGCAGCATTCTACCTTCTCCAAGGATGATGCCACAATATAAACAAAAATTGATTGACTTTAACAATTGGCTTAGCTTCTGGTGTCAGTCCAAGGGGATCCAATATCTGTCAGCGTGAGAAGACATGGTCGACTGACCACACTGCTTTGCCAGAGATGGCCTGCATCTGTCTCCTCTAGGCTTTCAGATACTGGCAAAGGCTTTAGCCACCCCTATTGTGCCTTTTTTAGGCAGTGGCAAAATAACCAACCTCACAACATAACAAAATATTCTCTAGATAAACTCAAGGTACTGCTCCTTAAGGTAGGAGTCTAAACAAGAAACTTCACTCCCTGAAAGCACTCCTCACTTTGGAAGATGCTGACATCTGTGCAGTCACTGAGACATGGCTCAAAGGCATGGAAACACCCCAGCCATTCTGGGCTACAATGCTTTCCATACTATCGGATCACAAACTGAGCATGAAACAACCAAAGGAGGAGGTGTACCAGCTTCATTAAGGATAAGTACACCTCAAGACTGGTCAGATAGTATGACTTTCTTGAACTTCTCCGTTTCCATGTAACTATAGACAAAGCCCCTTACCACATCATAGTTCCATAGGTCCCCCACGATGAAAGAGGAAAAGCATACAGCATACCTGGACTTATTGGAGTCACTTGCCATACAGCTCAACACCTTACTCATGGGTGATTTTAATTATCCTACTATTGACTGGGAGGGTCTATATTGCATCATCAACAGAGCTAAATATTGAATCTACTTACGTCAACACATATACATCGACCGCTAATTATAGCGAACATTATAAATAGCGAAACTGAAAACATCGAAAAATTTTGTTTGGCCAACAGCATCAACCTGGTGTGATATACACAACGTAAATATACCTCGCACCATAGATGAATAATAACATTCCTAAAGTGAAAAAAAACACACTACCCTTCCTTATATTGTGATTTCACCCATGAATGTCATACAACTCTTGACACAAATGGAAATAACTAAAATAATAACATTACAGAAAAGCATGAATAAGTGTAACATACTAAACCCGTGGAGTGGCGTGTAAGCAATCAATATATAGTGTAGTCGTTCCATGTAACTACAACTTGCATACAAAGTACATTACACTTTCAATAACATAGCTACAGCACGCAAGAAATCCCCAGTGTTATACTCTTCCCGTTTGTTAATTACTGTCTGTAAGCGGTGTTCCCTTTCCACGGACTTCCTTTTCTTCGGAGATAACGGACAAGCTGATAGAAGCTGCAGTCTCAATTCATCTACCCTATTCTGTTCACGTACCAGAACTGAAAGCACGGTTGGTATATCTGAGATTCGCCTACCCAGCAAACACCGAATAAGTCTATGCCACCCCTGTACATGGTTTTGTGTTCGTGGTAATGCTTTACTATTAAGGGATGACACGTTCCAGAATGAAATAGGGTAGACGGGTGGAAACCATGCTGGGGTCGTAGTTCATGTTAATTGTTTACGAACATGGCCAAGTATATAAACATCTGAAAAGTAGGATAATAGAGGATTACCTTCAGCATGGAAAGTCCTACTCAACTGTGTAAATGCTGGAATAACCTCACTTTCATCTAAAAACGCCAATGCTATCAATTGTTTAACATAAAGTTGGAACTCAACTGAAGTACCATAAAGCTGTGACAGGTGCAATTGTTGAACCTTTCGCCATATGTTCTGAGAAAAATGGAATAGGCAACCTTTATTGCACGTACTTTACAGTATGAGTTAAATTAGACTGCGCTAGTAAAGTAAATAAACAGTCCCACATGTAGTTGTATGCCTTGAATGACTTAGTAGACATTAAACAGTATACTAATGGCACATATTTTTGCTGACCGCTAGTGATATACTGCCATGTATGCTCTACAGTTGTCTACAAAACGTTCCTTTAGTTAGGAAGACCCCATCCATAATCCATATTTCACACTTGCAGAGATCTATTAGATTCTCTGCAGTTGTGAAAAGTAGAACATGTAGGTTAGAGTGCAGATCTACTTTATATTGTTGAATAAATGTAGACTGCTTTAACTTGTAATCGTCTAGGCATATTGCCGTAAGGGGTGTGGATGGCTTAGAGTATGTTAACAACTTTCCCATCTGCACTCTATTTACCTGCTGTAGCAGCGATCTCCTAGTGGTCAAAGTTACAACACTTTTAAAAGAAGTGGTAGCTAAGACATCATCAACAACTAATGATGGAGTATTTCTTGTAGTAGTAGCGATATCTTTCAATTTCCGACATGCCCTATCTTTGTCCACTTCTGTAGGATCGGAGGCATGGTCATGGGATGTGGACTTTAATAGTATTTCATCTACAGCATGTGTTCTTGTTATAGCCCTTCCCTTACATTTGTACGTATATTTTAGCCGGCAACACCAGTATTTCCTAGATTTCATCACCTTTTCTAGATTATATAAGTAACCATCCACTACCAACATGTCCTTGTTTTTTTGAGATTTAACTGTGAGGTAACTATTACCTATCACACCAGGAGCTGTCAGCATATATGTAGCCATTGTTAAGGATATGGATTGCCATACACACATTTTTCTTCCGCATCACTCCTGCTTTTATCACTTCCGGTAATCAGTGTGTTGTAAAAGTTTACTACGTGTCTTTACTATATATAAATACAGATTATTTTATACAGGGTTCCTTTGTAAAAGTGTAACATATGATGTGAATATCAAGTACAGTTATTGTCAATAACTAGTGCAGGTGTGTCTTGCTATAGATGGTGTATTACGTCACTAATGTACGTGCTTTGGCCAACTATGCTTTTTCGATGTTATGTTTTTCAATGTTAATGTTGTTCACTTTTTATACGGTTCGCTGTTTATGTGTCGACGTAGGTAGATTCGATATTTAGCTCTTTCGATTATGCAATATAGACCCGACTGGGAAACATACATAACCACAAACATGTTGGCTCAGAGGTTCTTGGACTTCGTCAATGCATCTGCTCTGGAACAGCTAGTCAGCACACACACAAGAGGCTCAAATGGCCTGGACGCAGTACTCAGTAACATGGGAGAGCATTGCACCCCCCATGTGATGTCCTCCCTAGTAAGATCAGACCATAAATCAGTCTTGTTTAATGTAATTAAAGAACAGATACCCAGTTAAGCTCAAAAACACTTAAGAGTTTTTCAGGCACTAATTACCTCCTATTAAGTGATGGTATAAGAAGTTTCAAAACTTCCTTGAATGCAGATAACATGGACTCCTATGAAGAGGTGTAGACCAATGACCTGTATAACCACTTAAGCAGTTGTATAGAATCAACTGTACCTGACCAGATTAAGACTAGGTCTTGCCGAAAAAACAAACCACCCTGGTGGACCTCTAGTATAAACAGGCTATACAACAAGAGAAATGAACTAATGTCCAAGAACAAGAGGAAATGGCTCAGTAGAGGAAGAAATCCCTCTCTAGCTTAAATAAATTGGAGATCTTGCTAAGTCCTTCAAAGCTAATTATAAAGCAAAAATAGCTTCTCTATCTAAGGATAATCACAAGGCATTCTTTAACTACGTCCAAAATCTAAAAGGGAATACTCAGCTATGCAGAGAACTGGTTGTGGATGGCACCACCCATACTCAAACAGAGGTAATAGCCAACCTGCTAGCTGACAGATTTGGTGCAAACGTCACCTCTCTAAGTATATCTGCCATCATCCCTCAGCCTATTAACTCAAGACAGTAGGTCATCTCTGCACTTTCCAAGGCATAAACCACAGCATCAATGGGACCAGACAACATACTAGGCTACCTTTTAAACAACTTAAAACATGACCTAGCAGACCAACTTGGATCCCTGTTTAACCACAGCCTGTGAACTGGCTATATTCTGGCGGAATGCAGGAAAACAACAGTAGTCCCTCTGCACAAAAGGGGACCATCAACCCACCCTGGGAATTACAGGAGCATAAACTTGACTAGCTTCATCTGCAAGACCATGGAAAGAGTCATTATGAACCTTATTAACAAGGACATAGGTAATCTCCAGACTCTGTACCCAACCCAGTTCACATTTGTTAACAGTAGATCATGCCTGTTAAACATAGTTAATTTCTTCGAGAAAGCCACCAAGGCTCTGGAAAAAGGAAAGATAGTGTACATCGCCTCTCATGACCTAGCTAAGGCATTTGACACAATCCCTACTCAGGCATTATAGAGAGACTCTTCTATTTGGAAATAAACCCTTACATTACCAGATGGGTATTCAACTGGCTCACTGACAGGACCCATACTGTCAACGTGGTGAACTTCACCTCTAGCAAAAGATCAGTCACCAGTGGCATACCAGAGGGTTCTGTGCTGGGCCCATTACTGTTCAGAATTTATTTCTCAGAGGTCCAGGGAAACTTGGATGGCCTGTGGCTAACCAAGTTCACTGATCATTTCAAACTGGCAGCAATCACTGAGTCTCCCAGTGATGCTAATATACTGCAAATAGTGTTAAAGCAGACAAATGATTGCTGCCAAAGCCTCGGATTAAAGCTAAATCCAAAAAATGCATTATTATTCCTTCTGGGAAAGCTGACTTCCCTGTTAATTACATTATAGATAGTACCCCCCCCCCCCCCAAGTGTAGACCCAGTGGTACATGATCTGGATACTCAGGTTGACAGCAATCTGAACTTTGACCACCATGTATCCATAGTAGTAAGGAAATTATTTAGTATTTATTATTTGTCTTTTGTTAACTGGTTTAGTCCAGCTGGGCCGGTGGCCCATTTTCAGCGGAGACGGTGAGAGCCAAGGAGAAAAGTTCCACATACAAAATTTCCATAACACAAACAATAACAGTTTCTTTTAGGTAATATGAATACATAACTGCATACATTTTTACCAAATAGAATTTAACAAATGAGTAAAAGAACAGATTGAATAAAATGAAGATATAGCAATATCAACAAAAAAAATGCAAGCCTCCAAATGCATCTTAATGAGGGAAACCAAGTTGGAAGAGATAATGAAGAGGTGATAAAAATAGAAGGGCTGAGAGGATGGGCAGGGATGAATACACAGAAGAGTCTAGAGTGTGAGAGAGAGAGAGACAATAATATGAGGAGAGAGGAGGACAGGAAAAATTATTAGCTAAGCGGGAGAAAAATAAAATATTTAAGTATAGATTTCTATCTAAATGCCAAAAAATGCATTTTTGTCTCCTTTGGGAAATCCTTTTATGTGGCAGATAGTATAAGTAGAAGCATCACATCTAGATCTATGGGTGTTATAATTCCATTATACATGGCCTTTATCAGACTAGTAATTGAGTACATTGCTCCTATTTGCATGTACCTCAATAGACACCTGCAACAACTGGAAATACTACAAATGTTTCTCACCAAAAATTACAAGGTACACAAAACAAGTCTTTTGTGGAAAGACTGCAAGTCCTGTCACTGTATTCTGTCTCATTCAGGTTGCTATGGGGTGACCTGTACCTAGTTTACAGTGTAGTCTTTGACCTGGCCCTGATGGAAATGCTTCACATTCGTAAATCAAACTGAAGGTGGGTACTTGCTCCAGAGATCTTAAACCAGCCTCTTACATGAACAGGACATGCTGGAGAGATGGCTATATCTCTCAGAGACTAACACTTCTGTGGAACAAGCTTCCAAATCATGGTAAACAGAGCCCCTGCCTGACCCTCTTCAAACACAACCTAGACCAATGGATGGGGGACTGTAAACTCACTCCTGAAGTGATGCTCATGTCCCTCCTGGACAGAGGAAGTCAGTATTAACTACCATTGCCCTTTACCTTTGAAAACTTCACTCACCTAACTACTGACAATTATGGCAACTTGGGCTAAATATAGTTAGGCTTGTAAGGGCTCTAGAGCCATTAGCCTAGTAACTGCCTATGAACCTATAACACAGCCAGTCACTCAGCTTTACAACTGCTTAACAGTACATGCCAGGCAATTTGAAAGTGTGATGCAGTTTAAGGAACAGTGAATCTTGGGATGGCCGTGAGAAATTCTTAGGCAGCTTAAAGGAGGCTGCATTACTTGATGGCCAGATGGTCTGAACACAGGGATGACAGAACTTACGGAGTAGTCTATTCTACTGTAAAACTGGCTTGCTGACTACACAAAGAGATATTACCTTTAATGAACTGTAATGTCTCCTTATAATATTTTGTAATTTCTTGACTTACTGATTTTTCTGCATTGCTATGTTTTATTCAGCTTGTATTGTTATCTTGCCTGGACTGTGTGATGGACCTGACAAATGACATGTTAGCAACTCTGTGTGCTTTTCATTTGACAACTAAATGAATATTTTGAAAACAAATGCTTCTTATCCTTAGTGGACAAATATTATACCCACTGGCAATGACTATGATTTCTTTAATTAAATATTATTTTTATAAAAAACAGTAAGCATAGGAAAGAAAAGAAAGAGAGAGAGAGAAAATGATTTTAAATAAATATATAACAAATATGTGCAAGTTGCCAGGAGAGGGAGTCATTTACTTCTATTTGCTTGCTTGTTTATTTATTTATTCATTTGAGTTCACTTCTCAGGTCTGTACACACTTGCATCTCTACAAGTAAAGGAAGTAAACTATTGCTTTGTTCTGAGCATGCAACTATGTCTTATTTTTTAAACAATGCTGTTCTACATAAATTTATCCCAGGGCAGTCATTTATAGAAATATATGTTTTGTGCAAAAAATATTACTACTAGCTAAGGACTTTTATTGTTTGAATGAATATTTTTTCAAACAAGACCAGAAAACTCCACCAGTAGTAAAACCAAAAAAAAAAAATACTGGCCCGTCTGGCTAAAGCAAAATTTACAAGTGATAGTAAATTCAAGTGAAACACACAGAAATGTAGTGTACTACTCCTTATTTCAAAGCATTGAAATAAAGGGTGGTACGCTACATTTCTGTGAATATTTGTTCAACAAATGCACAGCACATTTTTTAGAGGTAGGGCTATTTACTTATTTATTTTGTTTGTTTTTTCTTGTTGCTTTTAGCTTAAACTATACTCTGTCATTATACCTTTGTATCACGAGCACCATAAATAAGACAAAAGCATAAAGAAGACAGTCATCAGACACCCTCCATAAGGGATGGTAGCAACAACCTGCATAGATGTCCACAGGACCTCAAAGACAGATAAAAAGAATACTTTTGGCAGTTTGTGAATTAAGAAAACCATACAGAAGCTGTACTGCCCCAGACATATCCTATGACAAATGAAGATGAAGAGCTTTCCCTAGAAGAAATTTGTTTTGTCTCAAATAACTAACTGATGTCAAACTCATGGTATAAATCTAAATGCCAAAAATGCATTTTTGCATCCTTTTAAGTCATCTACCCCAGGCAACTACCACAATGGCAATATGCCCCTAACAGTTGACCCAATTGTTCGGGATTTGGGAACTTTTCATAGGATCATAGGAGGTTACTAGGCTAATGGCCCTGGGGCCCTTACAAGCCTAGCCAAGAGTTTACCCCCCCAAAAAAAACTCAGTCAGCACCTGTCACCCCTGTCAATGAGAGACAAAGGTGGAACCCCTGGGACAAATTTGTGGTTTACCATCCACTCATCAGGTTTGCGCTTGAAGAGGGTCAGCGAGGTACTCTGTTTGACATATATGGATAGTCTATTCCGGAGATGGGGCAGCCTCTGAGAGACAAACCTGTCTTTCCGGCAGGTTTTGTTAATGTTGCATATTAGATTTAGGCCTTTTGAGTGGGTAATGTGCGAGGAGTTAGACTTATGGATATGGAACATGTCTAGTAGGGCAGAGTCTGATATTGCTTTGTAGGCGAGACACATGTCACCTCTGTGCAATCTGGACAATACCAAGTAGAGTGATAGTGATTTGAGCCTGTCCACATAGGACAGATATCTGAGGCCATGGATTCTCCTTATGAGGTATTTCTGTGGCCTTTCCAGTTGGTACAGGTGTTTGGAGAGGTACATAGCAAACGAGACGTTATACTCAATTATAGGCCTAATGAGGGAGGAGTACAGAGAGGTAATAACCTCATTTTGTTCTGGATTTACTTATGAGATAAACCAAGTAAAAGGCTTTTCTGACCACTGCCGCTACATAATGGTCGAATATGAGATTGTTGTCAACCTGAGAACCCAGGTCTCTCACCACAGGTTGTGTGCTTAGGGGGTTGCCGTTGATATGGTAATCAGTAGGAGCTGTGTTTTTGCTCAATGGTACGATAATACTTTTTTTTGCATTTAACTTAAGGCCATGACTTTGGCACCAGTCATTTGTTGCTGTGAGACCCTCCTGCAGTATGTTAACATCATTTGGGGAGTCAATGACAGCAACCAACTTACAGTCATCCACAGACTTGGTCAGCCATAGGCTCTTTGTCTTTGCCTGGACCTCTGAGAAGTAGATGCCAAACAGTAGGGGTCCTAGGACAGATCCCTGGGGAATGCCACTAGTGACAAGTCTGCTGTTGGTGGTGGTGGCACTCATTTTGACCTTGTGGGTCCTATCGATGAGCCCGTTGGCCTCCCACCTGATAAGACAGGGATTTATACCAAGTTGAGTTAGCTTTTTGATGATGCCCGAGTGGGGGATTGTGTCAAAGGCCTTGCCCAAGTCAAGGTAAACTGCATGTACTGACTTTCCCTCATGCAGGGCCTTGGTGACAGTCTCAAAGGAGTCAACCAGGTTCAACAGGCAAGATCTTCCCCTGACAAATGCGAATTGGGTGGGACAAGTGCTTGGAGATTGCCTATGTCCTTGTTTATGAGATCCATAATAATATGCTCCATGGCTTTACAGATCAGACTTGTCAAGCTAATGGGGCAATAGTTTCCAGGGTCAGTACTGGCACCACTTTTGTGCAAGCGGATGACAATGGCAGTTCTCCACTCTGATGGAATGAAGCCTGTATTTAGGCTGTAGGTGAATAAGGTGCTCAATGGCAAAGATAGTTTTATAGTGCTGGAGATGGTGCAAAATACAGCCTGGGATACTATCAGGTCCCATGGAAGCTGCGTTCTTTGCCTTAGATAGGGCCTTTAACATGATCTACAGAGATGTGCGGTATGGGACATATATCAGGGATGTTGAATGGGCCTTTGCCGGGGGATTGGTGGGTGAAGTTTGCACTGACTATATCTGCTAGCAGGTTGGCTAAGTCAACAGGATCAGTGTAAGTGTTACTGCTAAGTACTACTTTGGAACAGACCTGGGCTTTGCCATGGAGGTTCCTGACATAGCTGAAGAAGGCTTTGTGGTTTCCCTTTGTTTACAGAGGCTAGTTTCAATTCCTAATTGGCTATGGAGGTTTTAACTAGTGATCTAATTTGCTTGTTGAGGCTGAGGAGGGAGTTTTTCCAATTTGGAATTTGTTCCTTTTTGCCCTTGGACAACAATGTCTTCCTTTTGTTGTAAATCTTGTTGATACAGGATGTCCACCAGAAATGTTTGTGTTTCCTTGAGGAGCAGTTTTTAGTTCTGTTGGGTATGACTGAGTCCATTCACTTGTACAGGTGCTTGTATACTGCATTGGCATACTGTTCATCATAGCTGTCTGCATCCTCTGAGGGGGTGGTGGTGTGAAGCTACTGATACCCTCCCTTATGAGGGAGTAGTCAGCTTTTGAGACTTTTTTTAGCCTGATTATGGCTGAGGGATGGGGTTTGGGTGGGATAGAAACTTTGAATGAGACAGACCGATGATCTGATCATGCCAGGGAAGAACATACTATGGGAGTGGTGCAGAGATCATCCATGTTGGTGAGAACCAAGTCCAGAACGTTATCTCCCCTTGTGGGGGATGAGATGAGCTGGTCTAGTGTGTTAGAATTGATGAAGTCAAGGAATCTTTGGATGAGTGCATTAGTGCAGGAATAGTTCGCCAAGTCTATGGTGGGGTAGTTGAAGTTACTACGGATCAGGGTGTTAGGATGTACCTTAATAGAGTCAAGTAGGTCCAGGTAGGAGTAGTGGGTGGCCTGAGTCTTGCAGGGAGGGGGTCTATAGCTGGCTATAACTTGGATGGGTGTCTTGCTGACTGTCAGTTGCACCTGGAGTAATTCCAGTGTGTCATGCTGGCAAACCAGTCTGGAGGTGTGCCTGTCCTTAATGAAGAAAGAGACTCCACAAGCCTTAGTCTTTCTGACCTCATTTTGGGGTCAGAAAGTGTGGAATGACATATAGCCTCGTAAGGCAGAGGTAGTCTTCGCAGCCCTGAACCAAGTTTCCATGACTACACAAACATTGGCATCTTCCTGTGTGAGGAGAGCATTTTGAGGTTAAGGCTCCTAGCATTAAGCAGAATGACCTTCAATTTGCTTTTTGATAGATCTTTTATTTTGGAAAATTTGTCTTTGGGACATAGCCTAAAAAAGGTAAAATGGGGAAAGCAAGAGCCTTGACCAGGGGTGACAGGTGGAGGCCAACTCTGGCAAAGCATCGAGGCCTATAAGCCATGTCGTCCCAGGCAGACAGATGCTAGATCCCCTTGGAATGACACCAGAAACTAAGTCAATTGTTTAAGTCAATTATTTTTTTGACGGTATTGTGGTATCATTCTTGGTGAAGGTAGGATGCTGTTTAGGGCTAGGGTCGTACGTGCCTGGGACATATACTCTGAGAGCTCAATCATGTCTCTCTTCATATAGTCCAGGGAGGTATTTCTCAAGTCATTCTCACTAACATGGACAATGACAGAGTCATACTTATATATTGTGGAGAGACTTAAGTGCATGCGTGATGTGGTGGATTCTCGCACCTGACAGACAACTGACCGTGACCTTCTTCTTGTTGACCTTGGTGAGAGAGACATTAGTGTATCTCACTATTGAATCACCGATGACTAGTATGTTTGATTTATTGTTATGTCTTATGGGCTGTATTTGTGAGACACTGGTGTGTTGTCTACTGCATGTGATGTGTTTGGTGCTGTGTGTAGAATGTGTGTGTGTGTTTTGTTTTAGGGGTCTCTGTTGTTTAAGTAAGTTTTTATTGAGGAAACCTGCATAGGTGAGTGCGTGTTGTGTTTGGCGTGGGTGGTGTGATATTTGTGCTAGCAATCTCCTCTTTGTCAGGAGTACTGACTGTGGTGCAGGAGAGCATGGATTCCAAGTTAATGATGTAGATGTATTTCTCACAAATAGAGCAATTATGTGCTAGGAGAGGAGGACTGGCTGTGAACATGAGGCAGTTGTTACACTGTCTCAGTATGCCCATGTCGACCAGGCTGGCAGGAGAAACTGGTGGGAAATGTCCAGACATACTGCCCTGAAAATTTGGAGGACTTATGGAGACCAGGTTTGGATAAGGGCAGGTTTTGATAAGGGTTTGTACACAAGAGTGTAGATCACAAAAACCTTAAATGTAAAATAACTGGCGTGAAGCACAAGTGCTAAAACCAAAACTAAGATGCTTAGAATAGCAGGTAAATTTAAGAAGGCTACTAACAAGCGTAATAAATGCAGAATAAGAGCACATAAACACTCAAAACCAAACAGAACAGCAAAATAAAGTACGTAGAACACAGTTACAGTAAGAGCAGCTGAATAAAATGTAAACATTTTTTTTTCAAGTGTAGAGGGAGTAAACAGAACAAGACTAAGAGACTACTGGGGTTCTCCTTCCCAAATGCACAGTGTGCAGCAGTAGCATTGTCACCTCACAGCAAGATGATCATGGGTTCGATTCTTGGCTGGGGTGCCTTCTGTGTGGAGTCTGTATGTCTTCCCTGCATTTGTGTGGGTTTCCTCCGGGTACTCTGGTTTCTACCACATTACAAAGACATGCATCTAGAGCATTTTTCCCTGGGCCTTCACTGAAAATTGGCTTCACTCCAAGTTGGACTTTCCCAGTTAACAAATGTTAAATAAATAAATGCTCTCTCTCTCTGTACAGTAGATAGAGCTGATGAGACGGAACTGGTAGGAGTGTGTGAAATCAAAGAACCAAGGGGGTAGTCCTTCCCAAATTATCTCATTGTACTCAGTTGAGTGAGCAAATGAGATGCGTCCAGGAGGAGTGTCCTAACACACATTTGCAGCAGGGGCAGGCAATTCCAAAGCCACCAAGTTTAAGACTACAACAATACTAGGGAGGTAGGGTGTGAAACAAACTGCAGAGAGAGAAAGAGAGAGAGAGAGAGAGAGAGAGAGAGAGACTGCAATATTCCATTAATATTCAATGGAACAAATAAATAAATGAAGTACACTTTTGTTAACTATCACTGAAACAATATAACTTAAATCAGCTTGCATGTCTGGATGGTTGTAGATCAGTCACAGCAAGCCAACAGCTCTGCTACTGAGCATGAATGCACAGAAATATAACTATACCAGCATTATAAGGCAAAGGATAGACCCCCCCAGGCAATCAGATAAAAATAAAACTTCACAGAAGTAAAACAACCCCCAATGAAGCTGGCTGGCTTACAGTTTTTAGTGCTGAACTAGCGCTGACAACCAAATGCAGAGAGAGACCATAATGTTCAATTAATTTTCATTGAAACAAATACATAAATTGGACAGTGACCTAAGTTTTGTCCAACATGTGTCTATTGTTATAAGAAAATACTTGTATATTACACAGCTTATAACAAAGGGATTGTGTCTAGATCTAACAATGTCATTGTCCCCATTTACTCAGCCCTCATTAGGCCAGTCTTACTCAGACTCCTTTTGCATGTATCTGTTCTGACACATACAACAACTGGAATGCCCACAGAGATAAAAGGATACAAGGTCTAAATAACATATCCTATATGGATGAACTCAAAGCCCTTTCACTATACTCAGTATCCTATAGACTGATATGTGCATCTGGCATACAAGGCATCTCTGTCCCAGTACTGATGGATTTACTGCACATCAGCAAGTCAAATGACATCAGAAATATTTTGTCTAGGGATTGATCCTCTTCTGCAATATCAACAGAATAGTTTGGAGGGATATTTGCAGAAGATACCATTGCTGTGCAACAGACTGTCCATCCATGTAAAACAAAAGTTCATCCCTATCTATTTCAAGTGCAACTTAGATCTGTGGATGGGAAACAGAACATTTATCCCAGGACTGCCCCTGTACTACTAGTGGACAGAGGCAGCTCCTAAATTCTTTATCCCATGAATTGATCTCATGCATGGGTCCTCTCAAGTTACTTATGGTATGATCCCAATTATTGTCGTTAGGGGTAAGAAATAATTGTCAACCATTGGATGGGTAAGGTCACTATATAACCAAATGGGCTAGGTTATTTTAAGTGTTAAAAGGGAAACCAGTTAGGCCTAAAATGACTTACAATAGCAGCTAGACTTGTACTTACCTATAAACTTATGAACCTTTAAGAACAACACTAAAGAAAATGAAGTCAGCGCAGCCAATAGTCTAAGATAAGGTCACAGTAGATATGATCAAGACGCTGGGTGAGTTAGGGGATACATGAATCCTGAGGTGACTCATAGCCATATGGAGAGAAAAGCATATCCCAGATGACTGAAGAATAAGCATTCTAGTGCCGGAGTACAAGAACAAAGGGGGAATTTGCAACTGAGAACCACATAGAGGTTTAAAACCCCTGTCACATTGCATGAACGTTCTGAAATGGTGATTAATAAACAAACTTGCAGAGTAGTAGAAAGTAAGATGGGAGATGAGCATTTCAGATTCAGGTCATGATTTGGCACAACCAACCTGATGTTTGCAGTAAGACAGACATTTAAGAAGAAGCAAAATATGAAGAAAGAGTTCAACTGACATTCTTAAACTTGGAAAATCATATAACTAAGGCTGAAGAAAGCTACTTTGGCCATCCTGCGATAGTTTGAAGTCCCATAAAACATAGGTAAAATTACTGCCAGCTGTATAGAAGGACTCAATGACATAAGTATGAACAGTATGAACAGTATTTGGACTCTGAGAGTTCATAGTGGAAGTGGGTGTACATCAGGGTTCATCTCTGAGCCCACTGCTATTCCTACTACTGATGGACTACATTAGTAAACCGGTAAGAAGGACAGATCAGCAAAGTTGTGTTATGTAGATGATGTGGCATTACAGGCAGGCTCAGAACAAGAACATCAGTACAAGATATGGGAATGGAGTGCAAAACTGAATATAGATAAGACAGTTATAATGGCTATAAATGGGAGAAATCTGAAGAAGTTGAGAAGTGAGATAAAATGGAAAATAGTGGTACAAGTTAACAGCTTCAAGTACCTCTGAGGGGTGGTTGAGAGGAAAGGAAGTCTGAATGAGGAGCTCAAAGCTAGAAACAGAGGGGCTACAACTGACTGGCAAAGAGTGTCAGTGCTAGGGTATGACAGAAGAATGCTAAAGAAGTTGTAAAGTAAGGTGTACAAAACAGTGGCACATCCAAGACTTTTGTATGGTACAGAAACCTGGGCAGTGAAGGCAGAGCAGTTGAGGAAGCTAGAGGTGATGGAGGTGACGTGCCTGAGATGGGTGTAGGATGCACACTGTGGGACAAATAAAGAAATGAGGACATCAGAGAAGAAGCCCAAGTAGCTCCAATTGCAGAGACAATCAAAGACAACAGATTATGGTGGTTTGGGCCCATGTGCAGGAAAGCAAAAGTCATTCTGGTGCAGAATATTTGAGGCAGATATGAAGAAGGGAAGTGAAACAAGGAGATGCGCAAAGATGTGGATGTGAGAGAACTTCGACAGGCAAGAAGCACTGCTGAAGTATGTAGAAATGTGGTATTCACTCAAGATGGCAACGGCTGACACGATACCCAGACCCAATGCAGAAATGGGAAAAGGGGGTCAGTTATAAAAATGTTGATCGCTAGCACTATAAATGTGCTTGTGTGTGTGTGTAAATGTGTGTGTGTGTGTGTGCACGCATATGTTTGTGCGTGTGTGCGTGCGCGCATGTGTGTGTGTGCATGTGTGTGTGCTTGTGTCTGTGTGCGCGCACACGTGTGTGTGTGTCCATACACATGCATGCCCTGCATAATTGTTTATATGCATGTTTGCAGTTTTGTTAGGTAGACAGAGGCCTATTTCAATGCCACAGTATATCATGAAGAATGACTGCATATAAGGGTATTTACTCTTTTCTTATATATGCATTGCATATTTACTTCCTCTTATTGACAAGAAATGGGCTGGTGATATCTTTATGGACAACCCCATCCTAAAGGACATCATGATGTAATAGCATATTGCACAGCAGCCTCATTGCCTTTGGCAGGGCTGGAACACACAACTGGCGCATTCATTTACACTTAAGATTAATCTATTACTCAGTGAAGTTCAAGAAATAAGCTAGTAATTATAGGGTAAAGACATTATACTCTACTGCTTTAAGCTTTATACAGAATGAAAAACAAATGTGCAAGCCCACCCCCCCTTTTGTATACTCTTCCTAGGTTTCTGAAGCTTAAAGTGTATCGGTCATGTTCTGAAGCAAGTGTAACTAACAAAACTTTGGAGTCAGGTATAACTTTTTCATCTACAGCTTGTCTAAAGAAATAAATTATTTAATTGTTAAGTCAAACACAATTTCTTGTCTTAGATTCTAAATTTCACAAACGCAGAAAGACTTTGCTTACTAAGTGAAACATGATAGTTTCATGTATGCTACTACAATTCTTGCAAGCAGCACATTCCCCTCAAAATCTATCCATAAAATAAGGACACCAGCTAATTTTTTATCTTTCAATGTGGCAGTCTTCTTTTTCTTCTTTCAGCTTTTCCCGGTTAGGGGTCATCACAACGGATCACCTTGTCCGCTCATTATTGGCAGTGGAGTTTTACGGTGTCGAGTTTATGCCAAATACTGAATAGCTTTTTCTTTATTATCTGCCAGTGTTGTTGCCTCTATTCCAGAATGTTAGGTTTGACAAAGCTATCAAGTGCTAAAGTTTTGAAACAAGTGATTGCGGCATGTGCTTTAGCCACAGATGTGGAGCTTGGTTGTACTAGAAGTCATGGCCACAGGAAGAACCACAACTGCAAAGCTGAAACTCTAAGACAACATTTAACAGCTCTAAGGTTCTATGAAGGAAGACTTGGATAATTAGATTAAGTAAATAAACTGCAAACAATGAGTGCAATAACATAGCCTGGATGTTTCAGGACAGTGGAAGGGCAAAGCCTGATGTCTAAGCGTATGCTTCTAGATGTTTGCTTTAATTGACACTTTATACAACGGTATAGGCATAATTGTTTAAGCTGCATAGTATGGAATGTTATTAAGAAATGCGCTTTCATCAATACTGTAGGAAAAATAATGCTCAGAAGTAAATGTGTTGCCCAGTCTCTCTCTCTTTCTCTCTCTCTCTCTCTCAGTTTGCGCATGCATGCCTATATCTCCCAATCGGATAAAGAATCAGTTTATGATTAGTGGAATGACTTATGATTAAGATCTATTCAATTAGTCAAACTTCCTTTGGAAATTAATAAGCTATTTTGAACATCAGCCCCGACATTTACATTGAAAGTCCATCTTACCAACAGTCTGCACATTATGAGACTGAAGAAAACCTTTTTAATGGTTTGGCAACAATGATTACAAATATGTCAGAAACAATTTCTCATGCATAAGGCTTTTGATTAGCAATTTAATTAGAAACATTATGTTAAAGCCCAAATGGTAAAAGGAAGGGGAGAAATATTTAATTCATTACAATTTTTTAGATGTCAAACTCTTGCTTTTGCAAGCTGTCTTTATAATATTGTGAATAAACATGTATAACAGAAAAATGAATGTATATCCCTGATACAGAAAAATAAAAATAAAGTATACTTTTTATATAAAAATATACTTTTTATATAAACTCACACAAAAGTTCCTGAAGTCCACAACACAACTCACAACTTGTAAGCCCAACACAGCTCAACGAGTCAGGAACCACGATAGTACTGCAGTTAGTTTCTTTTATTAAAAAACCATGCACCAACGATGACACTATTAGTTGAGCGCTTTCATCTAGTGAATCTAGATTTCTTCAGAACATCAGACAAACTGTTTGAATACACTTTAAATACCTTAATTTCCCGCCTTTTTCTAAAAACAATTACCCAATTACATACATTTAACCCTATGCATCACTTATGCAGTAAAATATCCATCTCAAACTTGATTAACCATCTTATCCTTTAACTCTATTGCAAATTTACTGCATAATGTGCTGTTGTTAAAATATAACTTGGAAACACATCAGTATTCACAAATGAATCATATTATTACTGTATGTGCAAATACTGCTGTTATGGATTAAAAAATATATAAATAAAATATATATGTTATACTAAAAAAAATACAAAATTTGATAAATAATTTGATAAAAATGCAGTACAAAAAGAATCAACCAACACAATAACTGTTGTTACATACATAGTGATAGCTTATCTTGTATAATATCTAACATTTTTTATTTGCCTAAATATTTCCACAAAATCAAGATTATACCCTCACTAAGGGTTTAGTAGGAATTACTTCATTTAGGCCAGGTGGTGTGGCAGCCTCGAGCCGCAGCTGCCACTTGATTTCTTTTTTTTTTTTTTTTTTTCTATTATTACCAAACACTGGCACATTTTGACAAGCGATTCAGTGATTAAGGACAAAATCCCCCCTGTACCCAATTTTGTGTATAAGACAGGTAATAGCCTCAAAAGGCTTATAGAAATAAGGCAGAGTGCTATACAAGACACAAAGACCTTCAAAAGGGGTACTACGAAGTGTGGGAGCTGTAGTTATTGTAAGTATATATACGAAGGCAAAAGCATAGTATTAAAGGACAGAAATAGAACTAAGGTTCATTTTAAACATGGTAATTGTTTAACTAGACATGTGGTATATTTAGCTATTTGTGACACATGTCAAAGTTATTATGTTGGAATGACGGACCGGTTTCTTAAAAATCGAATTTATGACCACACCTATTGCATTAAGAGAAACGATACCAATAACGCATTGTCCCGGCATATACTCAATAGCGAGACATGCACGGGTTTTAAATTTGGTATTTTGGATGTGGTCAGTATAAATCCTAGAGGAGGTAATACAAAGGCCATTGTGGGAGAAAAAGAAATCAAGTGGCAGCTGCGGCTCGAGGCTGCCACACCACCTGGCCTAAATGAAGTAATTCCTACTAAACCCTTAGTGAGGGTATAATCTTGATTTTGTGGAAATATTGAGGCAAATAAAAAATGTTAGATATTATACAAGATAAGCTATCACTATGTATGTAACAACAGTTATTGTGTTGGTTGATTCTTTTTGTACTGCATTTTTATCAAATTATTTATCAAATTTTATATTTTTTTTAGTATAACATATATATTTTATTTATATATTTTTTAATCCATAACAGCAGTGTTTGCACATACAGTAATAATATGATTCATTTGTGAATACTGATGTGTTTCCAAGTTATATTTTAACAACAGCACATTATGCAGTAAATTTGCAATAGAGTTAAAGGATAAGATGGTTAATCAAGTTTGAGATGGATATTTTACTGCATAAGTGATGCATAGGGTTAAATGTATGTAATTGGGTAATTGTTTTTAGAAAAAGGCGGGAAATTAAGGTATTTAAAGTGTATTCAAACAGTTTGTCTGATGTTCTGAAGAAATCTAGATTCACTAGATGAAAGCGCTCAACTAATAGTGTCATCGTTGGTGCATGTTTTTTTAATAAAAGAAACTAACTGCAGTACTATCGTGGTTCCTGACTCGTTGAGCTGTGTTGGGCTTACAAGTTGTGAGTTATACTTTTTATATAAACAATGCTTATTTATGTAAATAATATTAACCCGTGTATAATTGTGTTTCAGTATAATGCACATTTCACTTGTTTTACATTTTCTTGGAAACATTAACAGTTTCAGAATTACTGTTGCCTCTTTTAATATGTAATTAGTACTTCAATAACATAATTATTTAACATGCATGTCACTGATACAGATGAATGTCAGTCCTATTTACAACTATACATACATTACAGATTTTAAAAACAAGGCTACAGAAATTAGGTATGGGAGAAGAACTACAATACTTATACTGAATTGTGAAATAAAGGCACATTATAAAGTACAAATATACAAATTCAGCTGTAACTTATAAAATATTTAATAATGCTTGCTATGGATGCATTATTATAATAGATGTTGCTACTACAGTAATAGATTTTAAAAATTAAAGGAGGGGTCAACATTAGGGCTGTCGGTCACTCAATCAAGAGAAGCATTTAATGGAGCACCAGTCAGATTATCAGAACCAGGGCCCGAGTAAATTAGTCTCATGTTATGCAGCTAGATCTATATCCCAAATGCATATGGTACTTAGCTGTTCAGAGCAGCACTAAGCATTTCTGAATACCTCTTAATAGAGTTTACTACAAAAGCTCTTGTGCTATATGCTCATGATACACCTGCTCACTGACACTTGCAAAAACCACAAATGCTTGAAATCCTACTAACTTGATCTCCCATAACTACTTAGCTTCTGCAGTCCTTGCAAAACAGTATCTCTAACAGTAAAAATTCATTCTGGCTCTCTAACACTAAAACTCTCTTCCCACTCATTTAACATTAACCACATCCCAATCCCTAACCCTAAGACCCATTCTCTCTCCCTAACTCTAAAACTCCCTTCTAGATTCCTAAATGTAAAACCTCCTCACAGTGCCTAAACCCAAAATCCCTCTTCTACTCCCTGAACCTAAAAATCTCTTCTCCATTGGTACCATAATTTCATACTCCCAACCTATCCCATTCACTCACCATGGCTACTGCAGTTACCTCATTTGAACTCAGACAATGTGCTCAGTTAATCTGTAGCAGCTGCTATCCTGAGCTCACATTTGAGTTCAAGTGCGAGTAGCAGTTTGACGTAATTACAAGACACTTAAGTCCTTAGATCTAAGTTGTCTTTGAAAATGGACAGGAATAAACTTTGTTTTTGAGGATGGGTCTGTCCTTTGTATAATATACATGCCCCTCCAAACTGTTCTTTTGATGTTGCAGAAGAGGTTTAGATTCCTAGACTAAGTATTTTTGATACAATTTGACTTGCAGATGTGCAGTAAATCCACCAGTAATAGGTTGTAGGATGATTTGTATGCCAGGCACAGGGCACCTCTTACAGTCTGTAGGATAGTGCGTATAGTGACAGGGCTTTGTCCTGGTCCATGCAGGACATGCTGTTCAGGACTTGCATCCCTTTAGTAATGTATCTCTGTAGGGGTTCCAGTTGTTTCATGCATCTTGACAGATATTTACCAAAGGAAACATTATAGTCAATGACTGTCCTAATGAGGGCTGAGTAAAGGGGGACGATGACATCTGTAGATCTAGACACAATCTCTTTGTTTATAAGTTGTGCAATATAGAAAGTCTTTCTTACAGCAGTATACACATGTTAGGCAACAATAAGGTTACTGTCTACATTAGTTACCAAATTCTGAGCAACTGGGTCAACTCTTAGGTGTGTATTGTCAATGTGGTAATTCCCTGGGATAGACAACTTCTCAAAGGATATAGTAATGTATTTTTTGGCATTTAGTTTCAGACCACGACTTGACACCAGTTATTTGTTTGAGACAAACCTTCCTGCAGGATGGGTAAATCATTTTGGGATTCAGTGACTGCTCCTAGCTTGCAGTCATCTGCAAATCTAGTCAGCCAATGCTCTTTGGTATTAACTTTTACTTCAGAAAAGTAGATGCCAAACAGAAAAGGTCCCAACACAGAATCTTGAGGGACTCCACTGGTGACTGATTTCTTTGTGGAGGTGACAGTCTCTATTTTGATTATCTGCATTCAATCTGTAACCTACTGGCAATCCAGTGGGTAACATAGGGAATTATTCCCAGTTTATTTAGCTTTTCTACTATTCCAGAGTTTGGAATTGTAACAAAAGCTTTGGCCAGGTCAAGGTATGTGTTGTGTACCACTTTATCCACATCCATTGCTTTGGTGACCTCTTAAAAAACTACCAGGTTAAATAAGCATGAACTGCACTTGACAAATCCATATGGAGACATGTCCAGTCTTTGGAAACTCCCTATGTCCTGATTGACTAATTGTATGATAAGTCTTTCCGTGACTTTGCATATGAGGCTGGTCAGACTTACGGCTCTGTGGAATCTCTCCCTTATGCATTGGGAATGATTCTAGCTGTTCCCCATTCACCTAGTACAAAACCCATATGGAGGCTGAAATTGAACAGTGTTGTTACGGGTGTGGCTAAATTGTGTTTCATGCTTTTTAAGATGCATTTTTATTTATTTTTTTTGTTTGTTTTATTTTCACCTTCCTTCCTATGGAGTTTTTACTTCTAGCCATTTTCACCTTCTCATTATGTTCCCCTTCCATTTTCTGAATCTAATTATTCAGATGTATTCATAGTTTGCATGGTAATACACTTTATTTTACATATCACCTGCTGCTGATCCACATCCTCATTTATTTTTTTCTCTCCTTCTTCTACTTTTCTGTCACCACCAGAATTCCATGTTTCGGTTAGCATTCATTTAATTTTCCTCATGCAAATCATCATCACATCATCAGCATCTTCTATATTATTCAGGTCACAGTCCACTTAAACATTGTTTTATGACATCTCCAACATTTCCAACAATCCATGTTACAATCAGAAAAAGAATGACCCTTTACCCACATTTTTGCTTTGACATTCCATTGCATTTTTGGCAATGCTATTTAGGACTTAGCTGGTTATTAAATGTTTGTCAGAGCCAGAAAAAAAAAAAAAAAAAAAAACAGACACTGAGATTCAGAAACACTGCAGTGGCTAGCCCTGCTCTGTTTACTGTCCATGTGAGACAAGCCCCACTGCTCACTAAAAATGAACATGGTTAGGTAAATGTGCATGAAGAGACGATCATAAAATGTACTGCCTGCAGCTGCAGCATGGACTGTAGCAAGAATGCATGAGAGTATGGTACGACTACAGGGAAGTTAGAGCAGCAGCAGCAGTGCTCATCTGTTGTGCATGCACCTCAAAAATGCTCAGCTGCAACAAGAAAAAGAAGTTATGCAGCAGCCTTAACATGGGCACTTGGCTTGTTTACTGGTGTGCTGATCTATTTTTTGACCCAATTCTTTCCATCTCTCTTTGTGTGTGGGTGTGTGTGTGTGTGTGTGTGTGTGTGTGTGTGTGTGTGTGTGTGTATCTAAACAACTTCATGACAAAAAAGCATTCAAAATGAATTGAAGAGAAAACACTGGAAACTTTGTATTATTTAATGCTTTTGTCTTCTTTATTATCAAGACTTCGTCAGAAAGACACGTTTTATTATGAAAAGCAACCATTTTAGCATTGTTTAAATACAATTTTTCGCACATCTTTATTATAATGATAATTAAGATGTACACAGCACCGTGCAGGACCACAGGCCTCACGGAATCATTGGTTAAGAACTGTGTTATTAATTTAAATAAACAGCTCGAAATATTGTATTTAAACAATGCTAAAATGGTTGCTTTTAATAATGAAACATGTCTTTCTGAAGTAGTCTTTTTTTAAAGCAGTTTTTATTAAGGTTTATAACAAATCAAAATGTTTACAAAGATTCACAAATAAATTGCATTTTAAGCAGAAACCAATAAACACTACAACAAAACAAAGTATTTACAACAGTGTCTGAAAGATAAAACATAACAGAATTGATGAAAAATCATAAAAAGATTGTTTTAAACAGTACATACATCTTTATCTAGTATGGATTTCAGATTGGACCAAATTATATGAAAAAGGTATTCTATTAGTTCTTGACTTACTAGTCATCATTTCTAAACTACAGGTTTTAATAAGAATATTTTTGAATTCTGCAAAAGAAGGAGTATGTTCAGATTTTTAATTTCTGGTTATTACTTTTCTAGCAACTGTTAAAACAGTCCATAAAATAGGATATTTAATTTTCTTAACACAATTAGGAATTGGAGTGCTAAACAGAATCAAAGATTTGGTCAATGTAAACTTATCATTAAAAAGTGTTTGTAAAAGATGATTGATGTTTCCCCAATATTGCCTCAGAGTTATACAATCATAAAACATGTGTGACCAGTCAGGTTTAGAATTTGATTTACATCTCCAATACAACACCCTGTTTTTACTAATCATTTCTAATCTATGAGGTGTGAGAAAATCTATGTTCATAAATTTCCAAGCATATATTCTCCATCTAAGGGATGATATCGTAAACTTAGGTGATTCTAGAATTGCTTTTTTTTATCTAACTCAGAAGGTGACTTTTTATTAATTGAAATAAAATAGTTCCAGAAATTATCTGAAACATTTTTTGATTCTTTATTAATTATTTTATATATAGAAGATATTTTGCATTCAGAAACTGCATTTTGTTGCATAGAAAATACCAAAAATTGTATTAAATTAGGCATTGATGATCTTGAATATCAAGGGATTAAGTTAATTGTATCTATCATGCAGTGTCTAAGAGATTGAAATTGAAACCATTCAGATTTATTTAAATCAAAATTAATTATTAGATATTCTAATGTACTTCATTTTTCCTCTTGTAAGAACTGAAACCAAAAATTATGATTTTTTTTCTTTCAATAAAAAAGATATTAGTCATAATGGAAGAGGCAATAAGATCCTTTGTATATGCAATCGGAAACAAAATAAATATCCAATTTTTATAAATTATATTTTATATATGTAATTTCTGAAGTCCTTAAATAAAAGTTTCATATAATATGTTAAGTTATCAGGAAATCTATTTACGAGAAAGTAATCTTTGAATATCCAAATAAATGGATTATTTATTATTGAAAGTTTAATGAAGTTAGTTCCCTCATTTGCATTAAAACAGATAATTTCCTGGAATGTTTTCCATTTAGCTGAATAATGTCCATCTAATAATAGTAAGAAGGTCGTAATCATAGAAGAAATACTGTAGAGTTCCATATCTGGAAAGCCTATACCACCTAGGGACCAATCTCTCAAATGTTGTGTAAGGGATATCCTAGGTTTGTTTGGTTGCCATAAAAATTTCAAGATCAACCTATTAAATTCTCTAATTAATGTATTTGGAGGCATTAAAGAAATAGATTGAACCACATAAAGTATCTTAGGTAGAATAATCATTTTAATAAGTGTAAGTTTTTCATCCATTGAAAACAAAAAATATTTCACTCAATTATTAGATTGTTAATGCAATTATCGTAATTTAATTTTATTATATCCTTCAAATTGTCAGTTAATATAATACCTAAGTATTTTAAGCCTTCTAATTTGGCTAAATATCTGATATATTTCTGATTCCAAACATTAGTGTCAGAAGTTATCGAGAGAATTTTTGTTTTAGCACCATTAAAAAATAAACCCAATTTTTTGAAAGAATTCTATAAAATCAAAAGTGGCTTGTAAAGTTGAATTTGTTCCATCGACCGTAAGAAGTATGTCATTTGCAAAGAGTTGTACTTTGGAAGTTATTTCTGTATTCAGTTCTATTCCTTTAATGTTTGGGTTCATTCTTATATAATTAGCTAAGGGCTCCATTAAAAGAGTAAAAAACAAGCGAGAAAGGGGACAACCTTGTTTAGTTCCTTTATAGATTGGAATATTTTGTGATAAATATGGGCCAATCTTGATATATGCTCAACTACCTTTATATAAATGAGAAATTAAATTAACAAAACTTTCAGAGAAGTTGTAGGGCTCTAAGGTAAGAAATAAACAATCCCAGTTGACCGAATCAAAGGCACAATTTATGTCTAAACTTATTAAGGTTAAATTCTTATTAGATTTGGTTGCATAGTCAATAATAGTTAAAACCCTTTTAATACTATCAAATATATTCCTGTTTACAACAAAAAAATCCATCTGATCATCATCTACTAGACCAGAAATAATTTTTTTAAGCCTATTGGTATAAATGGACATAAAAATTTTATAATCAACGTTTAAAAGAAAAGTTGGCCTATAAAAAGAACATTTAGAAGGATCTTTATCTATTTTTAAGATGGGGAAATGAGAGTATATTTCCAGGAGGGATGAATATTAAACAAATCCTGACACTGAGAGAAAACATGCTTCAGTATAAGAAGTGATTCATTGGGAAATAATTTATTAAGTTCTGGAATTATTCCATCATTACCATGGGCCTTATTTTATTTTAATTTATTGATTTGTTTTTTAATCTCTATGAGTGAGATTGGTTTAGCTAATGCTTTAATTTGCTGCTCTTTTAATTTATTCTTAGTATGTTTCTTAATGAAGGTGCTTATTTTTGTTTTGAGTCCATAACAGTTGTTTTTTGATTAAGTTCAGTAAAATAATTTCTAAAATTCTTTAAAATATCTTCTATATCAGTTACTATCTCCTTCCTTTTACTAGAGTAAATCTCTCTAAAATGATACAATTTTTATTAATTTCTTAGTTTTAATTACTAGTTTCTTAAGAGATTTAGGAATAGTAGAAAAGTTTATGTGTCTAAATCTCTCTAAACTAATCTTAGTCTTATGATTTAATATTTTTAAGTAGTTATTGTTTAGGGCATTAATATCTTCTGTATTGTTAGATTTACTTGTCTGTTTTTGTAGTTTAATTTTATCAATGTTTTCTTGAAGGGTTTTAGTTCCTTATCTCAAAACTTTCTCTTATTTATGTACCAATTAATTATTCTTCCATATACGTATGCTTTCAGAGCATCCCATATATAAATAACAGATGTGTCTTCAGAATTATCAAATTTAATAAACTTATTAACTTCAGATATGACAAAATCTCTAAAATCAGATAAATTAGTAAGATGTGCAGGTATTCCTTTAATTTGAGGATGACAGCTAGAATGTAAAAAAGATTTCAAAAGTTATTGTATTATGATCAGAAAGTGGGCATGAATGGACTTTAGCTTTAATTACATTTTTTAATGAATTGATTTTAAATATATATTCTGTCAATTCTAGAATATGTGCCAAATCTTGGTGATAAATATGTGTAAAAAAGTGAACTTGTAACTGCAAAATCATTTATGTCTTTAATATTAAAAGATTCAGCAAATTCAGTTAAGTTTTTAGCTGGAGATGAAATCATTCTCTTCCTGAAAGCAGTAGAACCATTTTCCTTTACTATACAATTAAAATCTCCTGCTAGTATGATATTCCCTTTGGAGAATTGAATTACTTGCTCTAGTTGTTGTTTAACTGTATGAGTACCTATCCCAGGAATCTAGTAAGCATTAATGATTGTATATATTTTTTGTTAAGTTCTAGAATAACCGCACATAACATACCCTTGTCATTATATGTATCTAATATTTTAGAGAAAGGAAGGGAGTTATTCCATAATATAGCAACTCCTCCCTTTTTTGTTGATTATGTGAACTAGATAGTACTGTATACTTCTTGTTATTAAGTCTATCTATATATTCCTTTAGTAAATGTGTTTCTTGTAGAAGAACAAGATTAGAATTAAACAATTGCAGATATTAATATAGATTCCCTCTTTTGCAGCTGTTATTAAGACCATTGATGTTAATGGAAATACATTTTAATGTAGACATTTGTGGAAATAATTCATATTGCTAGTATTATATATTTGTAGATGACTAGAAGTAATCAATCATTTATATGTATTTACTGTAATTATATGAAACCTAGTCCAGTTGTGTTCCAAATGATATAAAATTAATATGTAAATCAAATATATAAATGTTTCAGACACTAAAAGATAGCTAATAGAAACTATATACAGGAAAAATAAATTTGAGTACACCTTCTCCCTTTTCATGGAGTTCAAAAGAGTCCTGATTCAAACAGAATACTGTTTGAATCTACCACCCACTCAACAACAGCATTTAAGTCATCTTCACCATAATAAATGAATAGAACATTGGCTTCAGACAAAACATGGAATTTAAATACTGAATACCTTTTTATGTAGTAATATAAAATAAAATCTAAAATCTTAACCATTGCTCAAATGTTATAATTTCTCATAAACTAGGTACATAAACATATTGTTGATCCAAACAACCTAGTAAATGTAAAAAGAGTTTCCTAAAAATCAAGTTTTGAATTATAAAGTATAAAAGGTCTCCATTGAAATATAGTATGAGTGTTGAAAGATAAACAACACAGCAGCAGTACTCTTTAATAATGACTAAACTAAGATAATAAATGTTATGGAAAATTGTAAACTGACTAAGGATGTAAGTAAAAGAAGCTCTATTAAAATATCTATTATGATAGCTAGAGTAGTACATGTTGAATAGGATTTAATTCTCTCTAACTAATATTATACTAATATGTTACAATAGAAAGTTCAGATGACCACTTTACCTATAGAAATTTAATTCAGTCCCGAAGATATAACTTATACAAACATGAACATAACAGAACTTGAAAATACGCATGTACTGTAATAATGTTAGCATTTAAATCAAACGCTTCTTTAATATGTATAAAACTAGAATGAAATGAAATTAATAATTCCATGTTTGCCAATACAGTAACCATCTGCCTGAGAAAAATTATTAAAGAAAGGCCATCCTAATGTTTGTAGAAATTAAAGTGAATAATTAGGCATTTCTGCATCAAACCCATCACATATCCCAGAAGCCATACCACCCTACTAAATCTGAATCCAGCTTATGTATACTTTTAACCCCAAAAATCAGAACAATGAAGATAACAAGCCAGAAACAGGGGATATCTAATCATTACTGTAATAAATAACAAGTATTAAGTTATAGTAATCCAGTCAGCCAAAAAATAATCGATGAGCTAAAAGTCTGTTACAATAGTAAGACAGAAATAAATCATTAGAAATAATATATAAACCTGAGCATTGTGCAGCACTATATTTATAAAATGTATTGTTATTTATAGACAGGGAAGTAAGTAGGTGAGTACTGACTGGCATTTTAAACTCCTTCTCCCAAACATTGTCTTCAGTAAATGAGTGAGATTGATTCCTTATGGTAACGAGAATGCTGAAACACACAATCTTTAAAGTCTCCTTGGATCACTCAGTCAAAACAACATCAGAAATAGTTAGACCATTAGGTGTGAGCATGTTAGAAGAATTGTATGTGGCACTGGGTCTTTGTTACCCACAGTTAGTAAGAGTCCATCCAAAGTCTGACAAAAATAATTTACTATCACAGCAGCCCCTGTAATAGTTGTTTACCCACCTCCCAAAAGAACTAGAAATTATCTGTAATCTACTATCTAGAAAAAAAAACATGATACATCATAAAATCAGGTGCAGACAGAAGGTCATATCAGTGTCACATGTACTAGACAGTATATGAGAGCTTCACCTTAGTTGTCTAAAAATCTAAAGAAACTTACAAGAAAGCATGTTCTACTCTTAGCTGTATGATAAAGTATAAAAAAAAAAAACAGATCATCCCTTCTAAATGATCTTGTAAGATACTGGGTTGTTAATAAATCAACACTGAACTTAATTTGGTTTACAGTTGTAAATGCTGACCAGACAAGGATGTGATTTGGACTCATCTAACTTGTCTCTGTGACCACACAACTGGAGCAACACTACGATCTCAAAAGACAGCTGTGTGCCCCATTCACAACACCTAGGGCAGACTTGTCAAACTCCTAAGGGGAAATAGAAGTGCCAACTTAGAACACAATTAAGAGAATACCAATCAAACCATCAATACCAAAATATTTCCTAAATGTCCACTAATATATGCAGAAAAGTCTCATTTTTTAAAGCAGTGCAGGGGACAACATTATATCTATAGACAGAACTTTTATTTTGGCACAACAGTGAAATCCAATCCCTTGAGCAAGCTGTGGGTATTGTTTGCCCTGTGAATTCTCATGTGTTTCCAAAAAGGAGATAATATTAACATTGTCCCCCCACTCTCACAGACAATCGAATGTGCATGGGTGAATATAAGGCAGCTAGCATCAGTGTGTCACAAGCACTACTTTAAAATATAATGAAAACCTTTAACTGAGCAATTGCCTGGATTAAGTCAAGCTGGTGAATATACTCAGTAAACAATCGCTTTCTTTTAAAACTGCTCATTGCTTTTACTAAATATTTTGAACTTCATGAAGGAACACTGTTTCAAATGTGTTGCTACATATTTATGCACCTGAAGACTGAAGTTCATATTTTACAATGTAGTCACCAAAGTGAGCATTTTAACATTCTAACAACTTCCTGCTCTAAACAGGTCAAAGTTCATAACTGTCTTGATAGCTCTACAGCTTTGCGATCATTAAGAATTATGAGCTTTCAAATCAAAAGGGCTCGAGACTTCATTCTGTAGTTCTGGTGAAGCTTAATTTTTTAGCAGGAGCCCTCTATAATATGACAGTATGGATCTTATCCCATAAGTGAACAACTAGTAAAAAAAATTGCAAAAGCTTCCCCACAAACCGCAACACTGTTAACAGCAGTGAAATTCAGATGCTTAAATCCTGAGAACCCTACAACCATCTGTACAGCAATAAAGCACAATGAAACCATAACATAAGCCATTCATTCAAAAATAAATAAATAAACAGCAGTAAAGCAAAATATAAAGAAGCACACATAAAGCATCTCAAACGCTCAGTATAAGCAAGTGTTAACCAACTGAAGCAAAGTTACCCTAAACACAAACAGACAAAATTGCCATTAATCCACCAATCTATAAACACACAGTTTTTAAACTGTACCTTATTATCAAGTGTCCGGAATAAGTTAAATTAACTTACTTTTGAAATGAGAGATTTCCTTACCACCTGGAATAAATATAATAAGAATTTCAAAGCATATGAAGAAAATAAAACAAGTAACTGAAAGTCATTGAAATAATAAAGAAAACAGTCATTTATCCTTCAACCTTTTCTTCTTCTCTGAAGATTTCCAATATCCATTCACCGCAATTCTTTTTAATGAATGGCTTGTCCATTCCATTTCCTCTATTTTATCTGTTAGTTTTTTTGTTTTTATAAAAGAAATAGCAGAGTCAAGGTCTTCAAATGTTTTAATTCCATCTGTAAGAAATAATTTCAGTCTGGCTGGAAACAGGAGATGCACTTTTATCTGGTTCTTTTTGAATTCTTTTATAAGAGGTTGAAAGAGCTTTCTTTTGGAAATAACTGCAGAAGAATAGACATTGTCAAAGTGTACAATACTGTCATTTATTTTTATATGAGATTTGGACCATGCAGGTTTCAGCACAAGTTCTTTATCTTGAGTTGAAATGAATTTCACTATAACAGATCTGGGAACATTTTTATTTGGAGACGAGACAATGGATCTGTGTGCCCTTTCAATCCCATATGAAAGGGCTTCAGGAAGATTCAAAACAGTTGGTAACCAAGGAGTTAAAAAACTCACCATATTAGTTCCTTCTATGTTGTTTGGCAGACCAAAAATCCATATATTATTCCTCGTGATCTGTTTTCTAAATCATCTAATTTATTTTGTAGGATAGTGTTCTGTTTCAAAAGAAATTCAATGTTATTCTCACCCTCCTGAAGTCTTCCATCCACATCAGTGAGACACTGCTCTATGTCAGAAATTTGGGATTTCTGAAGCTGCAGTTCTTTGTGAATTAAGTCCATCTGCTTTGAACATTTCTATTCAAAAACATCTATTTTTGTGTCCATTTTGTCTAATTTTAGACATCCCTTGCAGAGTAGAAGACAAAGATAAAAACTCTTTCTAAAGAGAAGATTCTGAAGAATTGCTCTTAGTGTGACTCATCTCTCAGTCAAAGAAGTTGTAGATATTTGTCTGAAGATTTTGACAGGAAAATTTCAGAAAAAGATTATAATTTTTCAATACAATACACAAATAGGTTAATAGGAGTTGAAATATGTCAAAATAAGTCCATTTTGATTTTTTGAAGTTTTATTCCTGTCAGGAATATGAAAACTGGCAGAGCTGGAAAAAATTGCTGCTAGTCAGTGCCCATCTTGACCACGCCCCCCCTTTCTGAAGAAGTCTTGATAAAAAAGAAGACGGAAGTGCTAAATAATACAAGAGTTTCCGGTGTTTTCTCTTCAATTAATTTTGAATGCTTTGTTGACATGAAGTTTGTTCGTATTTAGTGAAATTTAATTTCGTTTTTTAGTGCATTTTTTAACACACAAACATACACACACACACACACACACACACACACACATATATATATATATATATATATATATATATATATATATATACAGAGAGAGAGAGAAAGAGAGAAAACTAGATAAATAGATAGATGGGACTATGTCATAAGATTGAAAGTTCAAAAGAATGAAAACCATAATATCTAGAACTCAAAATATTGGAAACATTTTAATGCAGGGGCCAAGCCCTCCTGCACCCCATACACACCCTGCTAATTCTAAATTCCAATTCCAAGATCACACAGCAGTGGAGAAGGGGCAAATTGCCATTTTCAATACTTCAAGTTTTAGATATTTTGGTTATCAGTCTTAAAATTTTCGATCTTACAACATAGATCCAGATAGATAGATATATGGATATACTAAGGCACACACACACACACACACACACACACACACACACACACACACACACACACACACACACACACACACACAGATACAAATATCAATTTGTATACATAGATAAAAAGAAGAAGGTAGTAAGGGAATTAAGATGAAGGCAGGAGGATTTGACCACACAAACACATCACACAGCCAAAACTGTGAGGGACGATGTTGACAATGAGTTAGGCAATATAGAAGGGGGCATTAGACACACAGAGTAAAAGCAGTGGTGCTACCAGATGGGGGATCAGGGAGACAGATAGGAACACCACTGGTTGGGATGTTGCAGGGGGTAGTGTAGTAGCTACTGGTGGTGGTGTGACAGGCCTGGATGGTGGCAGGGGTGCTGGTCTGAATGCTACTGAATATTAATATCAAATAAATGAAGAGAAAAAATCAATTAAGCAACCCATAAATATCTATAATGAAAAGGAGAGTGAGAAACAGGATGGGAGAAGAAAAGTAAAAAGAAAACTTTGAAAAAATACAAGTACAGCATCATTTGAGTCTGACCACCTTACTGCACTATAATGCAAAGTTCAAGAACCAGCCACCCTATTGTAACAATGCAATGCTTGTATACAACTCACATGGGACCTAACCCTGGAAAATTCATCACCTGCATTTTCCAAGACACTTCATTTACATGTTGAGCTACAACAACAGTCATCAAGGAAAAGAGTACAGGAAAACACACAGTAGTTATGTGTCACACATTTGCACAATACAAGAATAAAACAGATAAATCATACAATTCCTCTTGTATGTGAACACAGAAATGTCATCATCTGTAATGTTCAAGTTTCTTTACTGAGTGGGTAAGCTTTAGCAGATGTCAGACAAGATACTTAAGGGAAACACATAGTAGTTGACTGTCTCACCCTTGCAGAAACAAAGAAAGAATAAAAGATAGTAAAGTAAATAACCTACCCAAGACATGAATCCAGAACCTTTGCCACCTACACAGTCTAAGACATTTTGTTTAAAGGTGAGATACAACAGCACTTAATTCAAAGAACTGAGGGAGACACACACAGTAGTTGTATGTCACAAACTTGCAGAATGAAAGCAACAAAACCATACAATTGTTATTGGACTCGAACCCAGAACCTTTGTCACCTCCATTGTCCAAAGCATTTCATTTACAGGTTGCCCTAAAAAAAGCAGTCAAAAGCCATCAGGGACACACACAGTAGTTATATGTCACACACTCACAGAATAAAAGAGACTTAAACATATAACCCCTACGTGACATGACCATAGAACCTTTGACTTCTGTTTTGGTCAAAGAATTTCATTTAGAGACTGAGGAATAGCAGAAGTAAAAAAAATAATAAAAATAGTGGATTCAAACAGTAAATTTGTCATACACTTTCAGAATGAAAAAAATAAAAGATACAACAATTGCAAAGAACACAAACTTTGGTATCCATTACTACCAAAAGCCTTAGTTGGCAATATAATTGCAAAGAGAAGTTATTAAAACGTTGTTAGCCATACCCAATTTCATCTGTGCCATTTGTTGCATAGCAGCAAGCCATTCATTTCCGGTACCTGTGGTGGTAATGTGTAATATAAGTACTGTATGATAGTGATTGTGTATAATAGTCAGAGATCTGAAATATGACATTCGAGCTTCTTGCTATATGATAAATGCAGTGACATTAGTCATCACTTATGTATGGGAATTGCTGGTGGTCTTGATGACCCACAGTGCACAATGGGAGCAGAAAAGAAAAGTGATTTGGTAGCCTTAAATGGACATGAGAGAGGTATGTTCCTCTATTTCTGACCAGATTAAAGGATGAGAATGTCAGTATTGGAATGAACTGGAAAAGGAAAACAAGCTGAGAGTAGAACATAAGATGAACAAATATGGATTGAGCAGGATGGAGGCTGGGAAGTTCGAGTAAATGTATATATTTTTACAGGGTGGGTGCCCAATTTGCATGCATAAACAAAAAGTTGGGAGCAGGAGAAGAAAGACAAGACTGGCAGGGTGTATGTTAAGACAATGATGGAGTGAGAGCACAATAGTGAAGGAACTATTACATTCTCAAGGAAGGTAATGGAGAAGGGAGGACTGCAAAACCAACAGGGGTGGACATTGTTACAAAAGGGAGAACTCCAGGTTTTGGGATGGAATGGAGTTCTGCAGTTGCACTCACTGCCAGCTGTGATCCAGTGAGAGAATACTCATCACCCTGGGTACATTCAAAACTGGGCCCTGTCTCAGATGGTGCAGACAATGCTGGTAGTGAGACTCAACAGGTAGCTGGAAGAGGTTCTCTATATGGTCAGTTTGGGCATCTAAGCCTCAGCTGATTACCTACCACACAGTGTCTGCCATTTGCCAATGGATGTCAAAAGTATCACCTCCTCTGACACTGTTACTAGCGAGTGCAACAGTGCCTGCATCTAGTGCAGGACTACCTGTAGTGGGTGCTGCAGGCTGAGCAAAATGTGTGGAGGTGATTGTAGCATGCTGGGACCCAGATGATGTGGGTGCTTCTGGATGTGGCGCTGGTGCTACTGCTATCACCTGGGGGGGGGGGGGCAAAAGACCTTGCCTGAAGGAAAGGTACAGGTCTTGATCCTGCAGCATATAATAGTAAAATAATAAACAAAATAAATATATGTAATAGATTAATGACAAAGAGGGTGATGGAGAGAAACAGACAAATACAATGAAAAAAATGAAACAGTCATGCACTTGCCACATGAGTAAGCTATAACTCATATACAGTACCTAAATGAAAAACAAACACACATCAATTTAACAAGGCTGATAGCGTAAACAAGTGAGAGAGAGATGTGAGCCCACAGTCATCATCAACTGGTTTCAGAGAGCCAATGATTAAAGCAATGGGTGACCATTGACAAACCAGCATACCTCTGTAGTCTGAGACACAATGTGATATCTGAGACAAATGTACATTTAAAAACAAAAAAATGCTGCACAGACTTACATTCCCTTCACAAGATATAAGTGATGGAAACGAGTATATTGAAAAAGGCTGTTTGTAGCATAAATGCCCACCCACCCAAAATGTTGATTAGACATATTTTCCATACATAATGCTATAGTTAATATAATGAGGCAGCCACCTCAACTGAGAGGTTATCATGATATATATAGCAAGTATGGGATTAAATATACAGTCATCATTATCAGAATGTAAAAGTACAGACTTGGGTTATGCCACTTGACCAAAGACACATCAGGAAGCATCCACGCACATACCACTCTATCAATCCACATTTGAGGAAGTGTTTTGTTTTTCTTTATAAATTTGTGTCCGCTCAGCTGATTCACTTTGAAGTGAGGTAGCTTCAATTTCTTTTTTTTTTCACTGGCTTGATTGAAGAGCCAGTGAGAGAGAGAGAGGATTTTGTGGCTTGTCTCAAATTCTTGCTGATTGCAGTCAACAGACGTGTTAGTTTCATATTTCACATATTTTTCAGAAAATGCTTTCAAATGCAAAACTTGTTATACTAGCAACGTTCTAAGTATATAAGAGCAGTATTTAAAATCTGTCCCTGATTTTGTATCTTTATTCCTCATTTTTGGGCTAAGTGAGACTGAAAGGATGTTGGGGTTAATGTCAGTTTCACTGTATGGTTCTGATAGCAGTAAGCTGAAACATAGTTCTGGGCCATTATTTATGACTTTAATTATTCATTCATTCACTCTATCTCAAGCAGACATTTAAGGGACAGACAGTCATACAAGTATCTATAATTGATATGTATGTGTGTGCATGTCTGTGTGTATTTATAAACTGTAGAACTTTTATAGTGTTATGATGAAAAGGAAGGATACAAGACTGTGAAAAATGCAATGTGTTATGTAAAAAATCGATGGGCTTATAGTCAGTATTTTGGTCAGGTGATGATTATGTCATGTTTATTTAATTGGATCAGCATATTGTATGAAACTAAAATGACCAACTTTTTTCTGCAGAATGAAGGAAGGAATCATATTAAAAAGGTACAGATTGGGGGGGGGGGAATTGCAGGCAACAACACACAAAAATAATCATTTAAAAATCATATTAAAAATACATAACTTGCTGAAGTACCTGCTAGTATGATTTATTAAATACATCAACCAACCACACTTATGTTATGAACAAATAATAAAAATATTTGTATAAAAATCCAATACATTTTTTTTAAAAACAATATAAAACAATATAAATTCTTTTTAAATTATTTAATAGGTAGTTATATTAATTTATTAGGCAACTGATATTTTATGAGAATTATTTATTGTGTATGCTAAAGTATGTATTGTATAAGTTATAAACCAACTCTGACCTTAGACACTGCATTATAATGTTATATAAAGCTGTTCAAATTGTTGAAATTGACATTGTCACCTTGTTTTATATTGTTTTATATTGTTTTTAAAAAATTGTATTGGATTTTTATACAAATATTTTTATTATTTGTTCATAACATAAGTGTGGTTGGTTGATGTATTTAATAGATCTTACTAGCAGGTACTTCAGCCAGTTATGTATTTTTAATATGATTTTTAAATGATTATTTTTGTGTGTTGTTTTCTTTAAGATTTTACAAAGATTTGGCTCCAAAATGTGTATAAATAGGGAGTAATTAATTAGTAAATTGATTCTGATGAAGTCCACTTTTTGTGGATGAAAGCGCGTGATCCGTAATAGTGTGTATTGACTTTTAATAAAAGACGCTTAAGGGATGTGTCCGATGTGCTTTGTGAACTGTTACAGCATTGAGCATTAAGGAAGGACGTATTATTGCTTCTCTGTGCAGGATTCTTTTGATTTTGTTTTTGGTTGTTGTGTTCTTTTTGATTAAGTCATATATATCCCCTCCACAAAACCTATGCCACCAACACCCATCTAATACTATTGGGTAGCATGTCTAGACTTAAAAGGCCATTTAGGGATGTTAGCCTTGTATTCTGCTACAATACTATTACACTATGATTTATCTGCAAAAAAATGTGTGTGTGTGTGTGTGTTTAGTGAAAGTTCTGAAATCATGTTCAGCACAAATAAGAATACACAAACCTTTTACTAATTCTGTAAACTAAACTATAGTTACGACTGGCACATATAGCAAACCAATGAAACAGGCATGTGCATAATTTTACAGTGTAGTAAACATATATTTTTCTGGTAGAGCTATGTAGGTGTGCATTCATTAGCAGTAGAAGTGCTCTAATTTTATAGGTTGTTCCTGTAAAAGAGTACATTTACACATTTGTACCCGAACACCCAGAGGTACTTTGGATTCTGGACCCTCTGCTTTGATTTTTAAAGCTGAGAGGTTGAGAGGAATGCCACACAGACACACAGACACAGTAGTAACATTCAGTAGTCATGGTGCCACCTTTCAACAATGGAAGTTATCACAGAAGTAGCAGTGATTTATGAAAGGTATAATGTATGTAACTGAATATATAATACTAATATTAAAATCTGTATTCTGAAGCATGTATACTCACCTTGGCACAATCTTACATGCTCCTGTCTCTTACTGTGCATCTACCTATTCATATCTTTAGGGAATATGGAGAGAAAAGGAGCACTGTGTAACATCTCTGGATAGCTCACAATGGCAGGTTATATGTCTAACTATGCAAGAGGCCAGTATTGTGGCCCCTCATGTGACTATAATAGTGATGGCACTGTTTCCCCATACGTCTGATGCCAATAGTATGGGTGACAGCCTTTGCTAAACTATCCCAGTTATCAGTCGTACACTAAGGCCCTTGATATCCCTCCTGCAGCCTATGGCTATAATTCTTATGTAGAAAGTAAAGAAAGACTTTTTACTCCTCTGCACGCCACCTCTGTGGTCTAAGAGGAGCACTACCCTCTCTTTCTCCAACCATAATGTCCCTCCTTGAAGAATCTTGGGTAAACCCAAACATAAAACTACTGTTCAATCTCAGCCTTACTACAGGATATGTGTCCAAAGAGTGGCGTACAGCAACAGTGGTCCCTCTCCATAAAGTTGGTGCCTCAACGGATCCTGGAAACTATCGCCTCATAAGCCTGACTAGCTTGGTCTGCAAAGTTTGGAAAGGATCATCATGGACCTCATAAATAAAGATATTGGGGACCTACAAACACTGGATCCTACCCAGTTCAGCTTTGTTAAGGGCAGATCCTGCCTCTTAAACCTGGTTGATTTCTTTGAAACAGTCAACAACGCCATTGACGAGGGGAAGGTTGTCCACACAGCCTATCTGGACCTTGCAAAAGCCTTCGATACAATACCCCACTCGGGCATTATAGATAAGCTCACCAGCTTAAATATAAACCCCTATGTCACTAGATGGATTGCAAACTCGCTCACGGACAGAACCCACATGGTTAGAATTGCTGGAGCCATGTCAGACTCCAAACCAGTTACAAGTGGTGTCCCACAAGGCTCAGTCCTGGGACCTCTCTTGTTCGGTATATATTTCTCGGCGGTACAGGCCAACACGGAAGGACTGTGGCTGACCAAGTTCGCAGATGACTGCAAACTGGGCGCCATAATTGACTCTCCAGCCGACACAAGCATCCTCCAAAAGGGCCTTATAGAAACAGACAACTGGTGCAAGAGCCATGGCCTCAAGCTAAATGCCAAAACGTGTATAGTCATCCCCTTTGGCAAAAACAAAGTGCCCACAAATTACCACATAGGTGGTAATCCATTAAGTACAGAAGAAGTAATTAGGGACCTGGGGACCCAAGATGATAGCAATCTCTCATTTGACAACCACGTGGCCAAAGTGGTTAGAAAAACATTTTATATAGCCCACCTAATCATGAAGGGATTCACATCTAGATCAGGGGAGGTCATTGCGCCTCTTTACTCATCCCTCATCAGGCCCATAATTGAGTACAATGCCCCTTTTGGGATGTACCTTACCAGACACCTGCAGCAACTGGAAAGACCCCAAAAGTACCTCACCAAGAGGATCAAAGGGCTCAAACAGATGCCATATGCTGCCCGGTTAAAGAAACTCCAGCTCTACTCAGTGGCATACCACCTGTTCAGAGGCGATCTGTGCCTGACGTATAAAGCAACGTCCAACCCGGAATTAATGGACATGCTGCACCTCAGAAAATCCAAATCCCATCGAGCTACGCGCTCGAGAGACTTGAACCTCAGCACTGAAATAAATATGACATGCTGGAGGGACAGATTCATAACCCAGAGGCTCCCTTCACTCTGGAATAAAATCCCAGTCCAGGTTAGGCAGAGTCCCTCATTGACTCTCTTCAAGAGGAATCTTGATGAGTGGATGGGAGAGTGTACGTTTACCCCGGGTATCACTTCTGTGTCACTGTTAGACAGAGGCACAGTATACTAACCTAGAAAAAGGGCATAGCAAAATAAATTTAAAATGAGTGGCGAAAGCCAAACACATTCTGGCTAGGCTTATAAATGCCCTAGGGCAGATAGCCTAGTATGAACCTATGAACCTATGAACCTAAATATCAGAAAACTGGCACCCAGAGCAGTTCTTTTATGCTCCATCTGCCATGCACCACCATGCATCGACAAGCACCTCAGTCACATGATGGATGATTGCTGAGGATCACATAGGTATTATATTATTGTGGTTCGTTGTCACGCATTACGGTATGAAACATGGTAGTCTTGTTTCTTTGTGTATGCTGTTAAGAAAACAGGCACTACAGTAACTCAATCTGCATAAGGTTGAGTTGAAATCTGTCAAAATAAGCCCATTTAGATTTTTTGAAGTTTTATTCCTGTCATGAATATGAAAACTGGCAGAGCTGGAAAAAAATGCTGCTAGTCAGTGCCCATCTTGACCATGCCCCCTTTCTGAAGAAGTCTTGATAATAAAGAAGGTGAAAGTGCTAAATAATACAAGAGTTTCCAATGTTTTCTCTTCAATTCATTTTGAATGCTTTGTTGACATGAAGTTTGTTCGTATTTAGTGAAATTTATTTTTGTTTTTTAGTGCATTTTTTAACACACACACAAATATATATATATATATATATATATATATATATATATATATATATATATATCAGAGAGAGAGAGAAAACTAGATAAATAGATAGGACTATGTCATAAGACTGAAAGTTCAAAAGAATGAAAACCATAATATCTAGAACTCAAAATATTGTAAACATTTTAATGCAGGGGCCAAGCCCTCCTGCACCCCATACACACCCTGCTAATTATATATTCCAATTCCAAGATCACACAGCAGTGGAGAAGGGGCAAATTGCCATTTTCAATATTTCAAGTTTTAGAAATTTTGGTTATCAGTCTTAAAATTTTCGATCTTACAACATAGATCCAGATAGATATATGGATATACTAAGACTACACACACACACACACACACACACACACACACACACACACACACACACACACACACACACACACACACACACACACACACACACACACACACACACTCACACACAGATACAAATATCGATTTGTATACATAGATAAAAAGAGAAGAAATATTGAAGAAGGTAGTAAAGGAATTAAGATGAAGGCAGGAGGATTTGACCACACAAACACATCACACAGCCAAAACTGTGAGGGACGATGTTGACAATGAGTTAGGCAATATAGAAGGGGGCGTCAGACACACAGAGTAAAAGCAGTGGTGCTACCAGGTGGGGGATGAGGGAGGCAGATGGGAACACCACTGGTTGGGATGTTGCAGGGGGTAGTGAAGTAGCTACTGGTGGTGGTGTGACAGGCCTGGATGGTGTCAGGGATGCTGGGCTGAATGCTACTGAATATTAATATCAAATAAATGAAGAGAAAAAAGCAATTAAGCAACCCATAAATATCTATAATGAAAAGGAGAGTGAGAAACAGGATGGGAGAAGAAAAGTAAAAAAAAAACTTTGAAAAAATGCAAGTACAACATCATTTGAGTCTGACCACCTTACTGCACTATAATGCAAAGTTCAAGAACCAGCCACCCTATTGTAACAATGCGATGCTTGTATACAACTCACATGGGACCTAACCCTGGAAAATTCATCACCTGCATTTTCCAAGACACTTCATTTACATGTTGAGCTACAACAACAGTCATCAAGGAAAAGAGTACAGGAAAACACACAGTACTTATGTGTCACACATTTGCACAATACAAGAATAAAACAGATAAATCATACAACTCCTCTTGTATGTGAACACAGAAATGTCATCATCTGTAATGTTCAAGTTTCTTTACTGAGTGGGTAAGCTTTAGCAGATGTCAGACAAGATACTTAAGGGAAACACATAGTAGTTGTCTGTCTCACCCTTGCAGAAACAAAGAAAGAATAAAAGATAGTAAAGTAAATAACCTACCCAAGACTTGAATCCAGAACCTTTGCCACCTACACAGTCTAAGACATTTTGTTTAAAGGTGAGATACAACAGCACTTAATTCAAAGAACTGAGGGAGACACACACAGTAGTTGTATGTCACAAACTTGCAGAATGAAAGCAACAAAACCATACAATTGTTATTGGACTCGAACCCAGAACCTTTGTCACCTCCATTGTCCAAGGCATTTCATTTACAGGTTGCCCTAAAAAAAGCAGTCAAAAGCCATCAGGGACACACACAGTAGTTATATGTCACACACTCACAGAATAAAAGAGACTTAAACATATAACCCCTATGTGACATGACCAGAGGACCTTTGACTTCTGTTTTGGTCAAAGAATTTCATTTAGAGACTGAGGAATAGCAGAAGTAAAAAAAATAATAAAAATAGTGGATTCAAACAGTAAATTTGTCATACACTTTCAGAATGAAAAAATAAAAGATACAACAATTGCAAAGAACACAAACTTTGGTATCCACTGCTACCGAAAGCCTTAGTTGGCAATATAATTGCAAAGAGAAGTTATTAAAACGTTAGCCATACCCAATTTCATCTGTGCCATTTGTTGCATAGCAGCAAGCCATTCATTTTCGGTACCTGTGGTGGGAATATGTAATATAAGTACTGTATGATAGTGATTGTGTATAATAGTCAGAGATCTGAAATATGACATTCGAGCTTCTTGCTATATGATAAATGCAGTGACATTAGTCATCACTTATGTATGGGAATTGCTGGTGGTCTTGATGACCTACTGTGCACAGTGGGAGCAGAAAAAAAAAGTGATTTGGTAGCCTTAAATGGACATGAGAGAGGTATGTTCCTCTATTTCTGACCAGATTAAAGGATGAGAATGTGAGTATTGGAATGAACTGGAAAAGGAAAACAAGGTGAGAGTAGAACATAAGATGAACAAATATGGATTGAGCAGGATGGAGGCTGGGAAGTTCGAGTAAATGTATATATTTTTACAGGGTGGATGCCCAATTTGCATGCATAAAGAAAAAGTTGGGAGCAGGAGAATAAACACAGGACTGACAGGGTGTATGTTAAGACAATGATGGAGTGAGAGCACAATAGTGAAGGAAGTATGACATCCTCAAGGAAGGTAATGGAGAATGGAGGACTGCAAAACCAACAGGGGTGGACATTGTTACAAAAGGGAGAACTCCAGGTTTTGGGATGGAATGGAGCTCTGCAGTTGCACTCACTGCCAGCTGTGATCCAGTGAGAGAATACTCATCACCATGGGTACATTCAAAACTGGGCCCTGTCTCAGATGGTGCAGACAATGCTGGTAGTGAGACTCAACAGGTAGCTGGAAGAGGTTCTCTATATGGTCAGTTTGGGCATCTAAGCCTCAGCTGATTACCTACCACACAGTGTCTGCCATTTGCCAATGGATGTCAAAAGTATCACCTCCTCTGACACTGTTACTAGTGAGTGCAATAATGCCTGCATCTAGTGCAGGACTACCTGTAGTGGGTGTTGCAGGCTGAGCAAAATGTGTGGAGGTGATTGTAGCATGTTGGGACCCAGATGATGTGGGTGCTTCTGGATGTGGCGCTGGTGCTACTGCTATCACCTGGGGGGGGGGGGGGGGGCAAAAACCTTGCCTGAAGGAAAGGTACAGGTCTTGATCCTGCAGCATATAATAGTAAAATAATAAACAAAATAAATATATGTAATAGATTAATGACAAAGAGGGTGATGGAGAGAAACATACAAATACAATGAAAAAAATGAAACTGTCATGCACTTGCCACATGAGTAAGCTATAACTCATATACAGTACCTAAATGAAAAACAAACACACATCAATTTAACAAGGCTGATAGCGTAAACAAGTGAGAGAGAGATGTGAGCTCTCAGTCATCATCAACTGGTTTCAGAGAGCCAATGATTAAAGCAATGGGTGACCATTGACAAACCAGCATACCTCTGTAGTCTGAGACACAATGTGATATCTGAGACAAATGTACATTTAAAAACAAAAAATGCTGCACAGCCTTACATTCCCTTCACAAGATATAAGTGATGGAAACGAGTATATTGAAAAAGGCTGTTTGTAGCATAAATGCCCACCCACCCAAAAATGTTGATTAGACATATTTTCCATACATAATGCTATAGTTAATATAATGAGGCAGCCACCTCAACTGAGAGGTTATCATGATATATATAGCAAGTATGGGATTAAATATACAGTCATCATTATCAGAATGTAAAAGTACAGACTTGGGTTATGCCACTTGACCAAAGACACATCAGGAAGCATCCACACACATACCACTCTATCAATCCGCATTTGAGGAAGTGCTTTGTTTTTCTTTATAAATTTGTGTCCGCTCAGCTGTTTCACTTTGAAATGAGGTAGCTTCAATTTCTTCTTTTTTTTCACTGGCTTGATTGAAGAGCCAATGAGAGAGAGAGAGGGTTTTGTGGCTTGTCTCAAATTCTTGCTGATTGCAGTCAACAGATAATAACGTGTTAGTTTCATATTTCACATATTTTTCAGAAAATGCTTTCAAATGTAAAACCTGTTATACTAGCAACGTTCTAAGTATATAAGAGCAGTATTTAAAATCTGTCCCTGATTTTGTATCTTTATTCCTCATTCTTGGGCTAAGTGAGACTGAAATGATGTTGGGGTTAATGTCGGTTTCACTGTATGGTTCTGATAGCAGTAAGCTGAAACATAGTTCTGGGCCATTATTTATGACTTTAATTATTCATTCATTCACTCTATCTCAAGCAGACATTTAAGGGACAGACAGTCATACAAGTATCTATAATTGATATGTATGTGTGTACGTGTCTGTGTGTATTTATAAACTGTAGAACTTTTATAGTGTTATGATGAAAAGGAAGGATACAAGACTGTGAAAAATGCAATGTGTTATGTAAAAAATCGATGGGCTTATAGTCAGTATTTTGGTCAGATGATGATTATGTAATGTTTATTTAATTGGATCAGCATATTGTATGAAACTAAAATGACCAAATTTTTTTCTGCAGAATGAAGGAAGGAATCATATTAAAAAGGTACAGATGGGGGGAAAAATTGCATGCAACAACACACAAAAATAATCATTTAAAATTCATATTAAAAATACATAACTGGCTGAAGTACCTGCAAGTATGATCTATTAAATACATCAACCAACCACACTTATGTTATGAACAAATAATAAAAATCCAATACAATTTTTTAAAAACAATATAAAACAATATAAATTATTTTTAAATTATTTAATAGGTAGTTATATTAATTTATTAGGCAACTGATATTTTATGAGAATTATTTATTGTGTATGCTAAAGTATGTATTGTATAAGTTATAAACCAACTCTGACCTTAGGCATCG
>NC_056737.1:1446327550-1446400050 GCF_019279795.1 Protopterus annectens
TGCATTCCCTTTATTGACCTGAAATTGTCCATAAATAAACTTAAAAGTAAAAGAAAAAGTCATGGACATTCAGCATTGTCATTTAGTTCAAACACCTGATATCCTTAAAGGGCAATTTGCATATATCCCATGTTGCTTCTGATTCAAGAGGTTTAAGGTATCACACAGTGGAAAGTCTAGTTTTGCTAGATTTTTCTTTTTGTGTTTTTAACCAATTTGTTTTCCTTTGGGACTTTTTACTCATTGCTTTAGTTTGTTGGGATATTTTGTAGATACCCCTATGATTATGGATATCAGTTGGGTGTGACAATCCTGTGTTTCCAAAAGTTAAGTATTCCTCTTATAGTGTGCTGATGATGCCATAGAAAGGCAGAAACATGCATGTCCACAGCTAGAGGAGTTTGGTTTTATTGGCTTGAAATTGTCCATAAATAGACTTAAAAGAAAAAGTCATGGACATTCAGAATTACCATTTAACTGAAACACCTGATATCCTTATTTGCATATATCCCATGCTTCCTCTGATTCAAGAGGTTTAAGGTATCACACAGTGGAAAGTCTAGCTTTGCTAGATTTTTCTTTTTGTCTTCTTTACCCAACTGCATAAAAACAGAGACATCTTGGGCTTTCATACCTAAAGGTGTGACAATATTATCTGACTCTAAATATCTACCTAGTACTTTACGTTTTTTTTTCTAACCACGGGTCTGTTTCTACTTCTTGGGGTTTGTACCACCAGTCATCCATTAGTTGCGGCAACCATGGCATATGACTGCTACTTTAAATTAGCCTCATGCTGCTGTCCAATAACACCAAAAGTGTACCAATAAGAATCTACAATTGTCTTCTTCCCTTTTCCTGCGAATCAATATTATTTACTTCTGTTCCTTTATACAATCAAGTTAATTGATTAAATCCACAAAATCAGTATTCACAGGCTGTTCCTGTTTTGTATGTACCATGCATATGCATTTTTTCATGGCATCACCCCATGACAGAATGTAGCTATCACTCATCTCTCACTGTTGAATCAAATCAAGTAGTTCTTCATCTTCTAAACCTTGTAACTAAAGTGTATTGTTTTTATGTCCTACATATTGCAGTCTACTGCACACTCTGACTTCAGTCTTCTTTTATTAATTACTCCTCATCTCCCACCCCTTGCCACTGTGCTCTTCTTTCTAGCTGGCTTAATACTGGAAATGGAAGTCTAAATAAAAAGAGAGGGGAATTTCACAGTGCCCTGACCAAATGGTCTGTATGAATTCCACCTGAAGTTTCCATTGAAAAGAGGCCAAAAGACAATGGGACTAACTTGATCAACAAAAGCATAAACAATCTCAATATATTTTTTCTTAAAAATGTAATTAACTATTTTTGTTTTTGGCAGCTTTTCAAGATGGTTCATAAGTAGATGCAGCTAGCTTCCATTGCTCCATTAGTTGATAATTTTATTTAGTAATTCTTGGTCACAAAACAACTTCACAATGCATGAAAAAAGAAATAGGAGTTAGGACTTTATAGGTTAATAGTGAATACACATTCAGTAGCTGTCATGGCTTACACTGCGAATGTCTGAAGTAACACATAAGACACTGTAAAGTGTACATGAGAGTATCTGGTGTGCATAACAGAACAATAAGTAATGCATTTTGTTGCTCAAATTCATTGGAGAAGGGAGACCAACTTCAACAAAAGTGTCTACCTTATATTTTGTAAAGAATGAACTCTTATCACTTATGCTCCTATTCTCAGACCTGAAGAGAGCAGTAGTCCTAGGCAAGAGTTGTGTTTGGACAGATTCAGGACTTCTGCATGAGGCCTGAGTTGACCAGAACAACTTTTGTGTCTTGGGGATGCATGCAAGTATTACATGCTCAGTAGAATCAAGCTTTTCTGTAACTATCTGCTGAACTCTTTAGTCAGCATTGGTATTTCATATTCTTAGATGTCACCAAAAGGGATACAATACCCTACAATTTTGTTGTAAAGGACTGTAATCTATGGGATTAGGAAGTGAGATAAGGTATGCTCTCCTCATATCTGTGCTTCTTAGATTTAACTGTTCTCTTGTATAACAACTGAAATAGGTAATGCATTATAACAGTGAGAGGTACATGGGTTTTCTATTTCATGCATGTCTTCCAACAGAAATGCCTACAAAAATATTTTGTACATGTTCAGAAGCAATTATATTTTGGGAATATACTTTTTGTTTAGTAAATCCCAATTATCCTACAAATGTTAGGCATTTAAATGTATGAAAGGTGTACCACTGAATTCAGGTGTTAACAGTGTTATTCAGATAAAATTACCCATGTCTATCTTTCTATTAAGGTATTGTATTTTTTGTGCTGATTTTTGTATATTTTTTCAGCCCCTCTCTTACAAGGGACATTAATGAATGTCCTATTACTCAGTATTAGTACTAAGCAGGGCTGGATCTAGCAAGAGGTAACCTAGCATCTGCTATTGCATCTGGAAAGGCCAAGCAGTTACAGTTATATGTGTGTTAGCTACTAGCTAAGAGCAACAGTTTTGTTTATCTCAGAGCTACAGACAAATCAGAGCTACAGTTTTCAACCTAGCTCCATGAACTGTTTACAGGATCTTAGATAAAGTAATTATCAAGTTGTACGTGTGTGTGTGTGTGTGTGTGTGTGTCTGTGTGCACGTGTACTTTATGGATGGAATCAAACCTCCTATCAGATGGAATCAGACCTGATTAGACTTCCCAAAACATTTTCTAGCAAAGATGATATGAAGGCTGCCAGCCCAGCTTGTTGGAATTTTGTAAATAATTATGTGTGTTAAGCTGTATGTTATGGCTCAGCTTCAAGAATGTAACCACAGTGTACCCTACTGGAAAAGAGCAGAGTTAACTTGCAAACTCTAAGAAAATAAGTGAATTGTTTACGGGGGTGTTTATCTCAGCTAGAAGACAGAATGTATGCAGCTAGAAACTCTTTCTATTGTCTGGAAACAGAAATAATTACAGGTTTCAAAGGTAAAATGACTTCCAGTTCCAGGCAAACTTCTGAAAAATAAGGATTTTTGACACAGAGATGAGAAAGAATGATGTAATCTGAGATAACCCAGCAGAAATGTTTGATAGTAACTTAAGAACTATCTCAGAGAGGGAGTCTGTGCATTTTGTATTTGTCTTTGGATCTGACATCCTCTCATCAGCACTTGTCTGCCTCTGTAAGTAAGACTTAGATGACAGTGATTTCTCTTAGAGATAGAGAGGAATATAGTATGATTAGCTTAGATGTTTTCTGCAATTATGTGAGACTGTCCTGCAATGTTGTTTTGAAGTATTTCCTGTGATTCTGAACTCTGTTGTCACTGTGTTGAGTTATTGAGTATTATCTTGCGCTTTTATTATTTATTATTTATTATTAGTTATATTTAAACCTTTTAATTTTGGCTGGTTTGTTTAGAGGTATTTAAGCTTTTAGAGTATTTGCATATGTATTTTAGTTACACTGTATAGGCCACTCTTAAATAGCCTTAGTCTTGGGCACACCATTTGGATAATAGTAGCATTATATAATAGAATTGGTCACCCTTTGTATGGGCCTTATGGTAGCTGATAAAAAGCTGGTTGGTGGCAATGATAACTACCTTTTAGTCAGGGCAGAAGGGGACATAGCTAGTAAACCTGAGCCATCCTTTCCCAGGAGTGTGTGTGTGTGTTTGTATATAAATCAAATTTTAAAGTGTGTCAGCTACTTGTGCAGGGACATGAAACACTGGTTGGACAGAGAAGGTGCTGGAGGTTTTGACTTGACTGCTCAACTGAGATTTTAACCCTATAACTGTGCCAGTGGGGAGTCTTACTGGGGATATGGAGAGAGAGGGAAAAAACAGCACCAGACTGACTGTGATCTCTGTGCGCTCAAGGGAAATTGTACTTTACTGTGTGTGTACTTTTCATCCTCCCAATGTGCAGGTCCCTCACTTGTACTAGTGCTGAGGGTTGAGGCTTCTTGATTACTGGGCCAGTGCAGGGGCATCACGGATGATTCTAGTCAGTTAATAGTAGCTGTCGTTATAACCATATCTCAGTTTTAACTCATAACATCCGAGTGACGCCTCCAGGTGCATCTGCACTTAACTTCTACTGAGACCTCTAGACGTCACATATTGCTTTTTCATATTTGCATAAATAATTCCAAAACCATGCTATGTACAAGGTTTTAAAAGATGTCATCTTAAAGCTTACTCAGTGTCAAATTCAACTGCATTAATATTTGACCTCTGTCTAATACAGGGAGATATTAACTGTTGTTTTTATGATAGCAATTTATGCAGATATAATTTTCACATTTTTCTAAATATCTCAAAAACCAAGTAGCACAGACAGAACTCCTTAGCCACATATGAAAGCTTTCAGCTAGATTAATAAAATGCTGCTGTCAGTATGTGTGTAACTTGAGTGGTTGCTGAAATATTTTAAGTTGTTTACAAAATATTACAAATAAAATTGTTACCATGTTTACTGTGAGTTATAAAATTCTGTTTATGACCTAGAAACTAAAGAATACTACCACTATAAAAATAGTTTGTGCTGAAGAGTTTGCCATTTACACTTCTTTCATAACCCCTATGGTTCCAGAGTTATGAACATTTGTTTGAAAGGTGAGGACATAATTTGATTTTGCCAAAAGAGTTAGGCTACTCTCATTGGAAGTTACAGTGCAAACTTCCTGAGCTCCATTGGAGTGAATGAGTTAAAATTGCTGCTAACCAGGAAAACTCTTTTGTAGAGGCAACCCAGGAACACTTTCTGCTTACGTGAGTCAAAAAGTAGACAAATGAAAGTAAGATTCAGATCCAGTATGGCTGACTACAGGAACCAGCCCATTAAGAGCTTTGAGCCTTAGTCTCCTGCATTAACTAACAGAGCTTTATTGATTAATTCCTTTTCTGGGAAATCACCAAGGACTACTGTCAGTCAGTATTGCAGAGCATTCGAATTTCAAAGTCCTTGTTGTTCAGAAAATACATGTTGGTGCAAAATCTGTTGTTCTATTAACTTTTTAAATGAATCAAAGCTGTCTGGCACTTAAGACTCTGAGATGTTAGTGAAGTGCTTCCTGTAGTCAAACATAATATTTGAATCCTTCCACCTCTGTTTGCCTACTGTGGGACTTTCAGCAAGTCACTTTACCAGACAGTAATCCTGGATTGCCCCTCAAAAGAAAAACTTTGTTAAGTGAGTTTATTTGGTTTACAAACAGATAAGTAATATTTAAAATCTGTGTAATCCAAACAAACAAATCCAAACTGCAACTCACGAAACAGACCAAGGTTCAAGGACACAAAGTCTCCAAAGCGAAAAAAAGTAAAAACAGGTTTATTACTTTGCAATTAAACAGTATGATACATAAATAAAAAAATTAATTTAATAAATAATTTAAATGTGAAAACTGTAACTATTGCAGATATATAGCAACAGGGACAGAATTCACAGCAGGCTCCTTTAAGGTAAAAACTAAGGGTAGATTTAACTGTAACTCTAAATCCGTTGTCTACCTGGCTAGTTGTGTAACCTGTCCAGCATATTATGTTGGTAAGATGGACAGAAAAGTAAGAGAGGATTTATGAGCACACATACCATATTATAGCAATAACCCACGCCTTTGTGTGGGTAATGTGGGATTTAACCACGGTTGGCATGGTTTGGTCCTGAGGGCGAAGCCCGAGGGACCAAACAAAGACAACCGTGGTTAAATCCTGCATTACCCACACCCAGAAGTGGGTTATTGCTATTATACAATGACATTATTTAAGAAAAGAAATAATTACTTTTCTTAAATAATGGCATTGTATAATGCCTCTTTGCTGCCCTTCCGCAGCTGTCTGGTATTCTGCGGCAGTTCTGATGTACTGCGCATGCCTACGCAGTACATCAGAGCTGTGGGCAAAAGCAATGGAGAACGCAAGATCTCTATTGATTTTTACTGTTTCGCTATGTTAAATGGGTTTAACATAGTGAGACAGCTTTAAAATAAGCAACGGAGATCTCCGTTACTTATTTTAAAGCTGTCTTGCTATGTTAAACCCATTTAATATAGCGAGACAGGTTTAAAAAAAAAAAGCAACGGAGATCACAAGATCTCCGTTGCTTTTTACACACTGTGTCGCTATGTTAAAGGAGTTTAACATAGCAAGACAGCTTTAAAAAAAGCAACGGAGATCTGCGTTGCTTTTTTTAAACCTGTATCGCTATGTTAAACTCTTTTAACATAGCGAGACAGTGTTTTATACTAACGGAAAAAGTCCGGGCGATCGGACCTTTTTCCGTTAGTATATTGAGGGATTTACAACGGGCACGCTGGTTGGGCTGGCCAATCAGCGTGCACGTTTTAGAGGAAGAATTGTATAATAGAAAAAAGTCACCTTCTAACGCATTGGCAAGGCATTGTGCTGAACACCCAACACACCACTTTCACTTTAGAGTGATTTGTCAGGTTACTGTTAATCTAAAAGGGGGTCCTTATCATCTAATTTTGGAAAGACAGGAGTTGATTTGGCAACTGCATCTCAACTCTTATAACCCCCAGGTTTGAATGAAGTCACTTCCATTGCCTGTATTCTGAAGTTAAAGAGCCTAATGCGCTAGACAAGTCTTTTGTCTAACTAAATCTTTTAAACAGCTCTATTTGTAGTTGAGTAAAAGAATGCAGGTTTTTCGCTTCATGTTTTAAATTTTTTTAAAAATATGTATCATCTTACATCTAAGCTTGCTATACCCTTGTTGGTGATTTGTGAAAGCATTACAGTTGAGTTGATCAACACTGGTTAAAGTTGAAATTGCAGTTTCTTATTCTATTTTATTTTATTTTATTTTGAGTGCAGTGTTCTTTTAGTCCACTTGGAGCACTCTTGTAACTTATAACAATGTGTATATAAACATTTACATTTATATATATATTTTCCATAGTTTTTTCATCACTTTTTATCACATATTTTAAGAGTTACACTGTCCACCTAAATGTTGTGATTTAATGTGTCTTTATTTGTGTACAAAAGCAGCTATACATTTTTGTCATTTTTGTTCTTTACAGGTTTTCACGGTTGCTGTTTTGTACTTGACTTGTTGCTGATGTCATGAGTGCAAGCTTAATTACTTAATTACTTATGCAATACCATTGGTTAATGATTTTTGAAACCACCATGTGGTCTGTATTAAAGTGAGCACTTTTAGTACTGTTGTAGGTCTGAAGAAGTCTTCTAAATTAAGACAAAAAGCGCTTAACCGTTTATTTTTGTGTCATACTGTTTAGTTGCAAAGTAATAAACCTGTTTTTACTTTTTTCGCTTTGAATATTTAAGTATCTGTCACTTTTAAGTGATTTGTCCTCCACTCCATTATTTTTACTTCTGTTCAGAATATTTGAGCAAAGAAATTGTAAAGTATTTTGCTCTGTGTCTGTGTGGATTTCTGGCAGATTATTGGGGATTGTAGTCATTAAATAATAGCAGACATGAGTGTTTGTCAATGCAGGGCTTCTTTTTGTAGCAATGTTCTAATTATATAAGAAGAATATTTAAACTCTATTACTGATTTTAGGTCTATGTTTCTAATTCTTGAGCTAAGATGTTGAGAGGTCAGAGAGGTAATTGCAGTGTACTGCATTATATGATTCTGGCAGTAGTGAGCTGAGATATATTTTATGCTATATTCATTCATTTGATATTAAACAGATATTTGAAGTTTATAGTCATACATTTATTTATTTTATTTATTTATTTATCATTTGTTGACCAGGAAAGTCCGACTAGGTTCCACAGAGCCTGTTTTCAGTGGAAGCCCGGGGAGAAATGCTCCAGATGCATGTCTTTGGAATGTGGGAGGAAACCGGAGTACCCGGAGGAAACCCACGCGAACACAGGGAGAACATGCAAACTCCACACAGAAGGCACCCCAGCCGAGAATCGAACCGGAGAACCTCTTGCTGTGAGGCGACAACGTTAACCGCTGCACCACTGTGCCGCCCACATGTGGTTGTAATTGATGGTCATGTGTGTGTGTGTGTGTGTGTGTGTGTGTGTGTGTGTGTGTGTGTGTGTGTGTGATTTTTTTTCCATATATTTGTGGTCTGTGGGCAGCAGCACAGAGTCTACATGGTTCTCTATAGGGGGAAGAGTTGTACAGACCAACCACTTTGGGCATCTACTGTGGTGCACAGTATCCTCAAGGTAGGAGAACATGGATCACAGACTTAGCACCATGGCAAGGCTAGCCACTTGACAATATAAAAATATGGATCTAGTGGATTTGGTCATGTTGACTAATGTTGCCAAAATGGGCATGGGTAATTACAGGTGATAAGTGGACTGAGGACCCGGCCTACTCCGACCTATACCAGGGTCCCATTATTAATGGTGGGAGGGGTGTATCTGCCCCTTTTGGCCAGTGTGTGCCCACCATAAAGCCCAGTGGCCCAGAGTCAATAAGCTACTGGCTGGCCAGTGTGTAGTTGCCAGCCTGAGTTACCTGGGATAGCTCTGTTGAACAAAAGCTGGACATAAAAACAATCAACCTGCCAAACATGAACTGAGAAGTGCTACACTTAATGTAGGTTCACTGACAGGATGCAGATTGGAAGTGGATAACATGATGATATGGAGGAGGCTGAACATTCCATGTATCCAAGAGGCAAGATGGAATGGCAGTGCATCAAAGCCATTTAGCTTGGCATCCAGAGACTTCTACTCAGGATGGGGACATGCTCGAAATGGTGTGGGAATTGTGGTGAGAGAGAAGCTTCAGAAAGTAGTGAGGGATATCATTAGAATTAATGACAGAGTCATGTCAGTCAGACTCCAGTGTAATGATGAGGCAGTATTCATGACCTCAGTCTATGCCTCACATCAGGGTTGTAATAGTGAGGAAAAGAGTGCATTCAGACAGCAGCTGAAGGACCTACTAGATAAAGCAGGACAACATGAACTGGTGTTGATAATGGGTGACTTGAATGCACATATCAGGACAGACATAACAGGATATGAGGACTGCCTGGGTCCACATTGGCTAGGCAACAGGAATAAAGGAGAAGCCATTCCAGACTTCTGTCTGGCAAATGGTTTGATAGTAGCCAGCACATGGTTCATAAAGTGAGACAGTCACAAGATCACATACAAGAGTAGCCAACATGCAATCCAAGTAGACTTTCTCCTAGTAAGGAAAAGCACTGTGGTAGAATCCATGATTGCAAAGTCATCGCCAGTGAGACAGTTGGCCCACAGCATAAACCACTGGTTGCCACAATCAGCTGCAAGCAGTGGTCAGAGAAGGGTCTAAGGTCAACAGAGACCAGGCTGAAGATCTGCAAGTTGACTGGAGAGAAAGTACAACAGTTCAAAGAATTACTCAGGGCTCTAGCACCCCAAGAAGAGGAGGAAATAGGTGGAGTTGAAGAAGAATTGCAGCACCTTAAAACAGCATGTGTTAGGACTACAGAACAGATATGTAGTCAAGCCAGGTATGATAATAAGGTAAATAAGGAAAGCTGGTGGTGGAATGCAGAAGTCCAGGAAGTGTTCAAAAGAAAGAAGGAGTGCAGGAAGAAATGGAAGATAGAAAAGACTGACAGGGCTACAAATGAATACTGGTTGTCTAACAAAGAAGGCAAGAAAGGAGGTGTAATAGCAAAGAATGGGGCATTGGAGGCACTCTATCAACTTCTGGAAAGTGACTCAGTAGGTGGTACAAAGAAACTATATCAGGCTGCAAGTCAAAGACAGAAAGATAAAGAAGATAGTCAGGCACAAGGGATGCCAGCAACAACCTGCTCACTAGTCCATAGGACATCAAAGGCAGATGGAAGGAGTATTTCCAGCAGCTTCTGAATGAAGAAAACCCCACAGAAAATATACTGCCCCAGAAACAGCCTAACATGAGGGCAGAAGACGAACACACCCTAGAAGAAGTAAGAACAGCACTAAGGAAAATGAAGTCAGGGAAAGCAGCAGGATCAGATAAGGTCACAGCAGATGTGATAAAATGCTGGGTGAGATAGGGGAGAAACGGCTCCTGATGGTACTCGTACCAGTGTGGAGAGTGAGGCATATTCCAAATGACTGAAGAATAAGCATACTCATGCCAGTGTACAAGAACTAAGGGGACATCCACAACTGTGGGCAGTACAGAAGTCTCAAATTCTTACCACATAGCATGAAAGTTCTGGAGAGGGTGATTGATAAATGGATACGCAGAGTAGTAAACTGTAAGATGGGAGACTAGCAGTTCTGATTCAGATTAGGATGCAGCACAACTGACTCAATATTGCAGTCAGACAGATAGTTGAGTAGAAGCTAGAGATGAGGAAAGAGTACAAATGAGCATTCCTAGACTTGGAGAAAGCATATGACAAGATCCCAAGAAAGCTGACCTGGGCAGTACTGTGGTGGTTTGAAGTCCCAGAATGGTAGAATTAGTGCAGGTTATGTATAAGGACCCAATGACTCAAGTACGAACAGTGTTCAGCCTCACAAAGGGGTTCCCAGTGGGAGTGGGTGTACACAAGGGTTCAGTTCCGAGCCCAATGCTGTTCATACTGATGATGGCCATTAGGAATCAGGTTGGAGGGGACAGATCAACAAAGTTACTGTATGCAGATGATGTGGCATTACAGGCAGACTCTGAGCAAGGACTTTAGCAAAGGATAGGGGAATGGAATGCAAAACTGAAGGCATATGGGATGAAACTAAGCACAGCTAAGACAGTGGTAATGGCAGCAAATTTTGGAAATCAGAAGAAGCTGAGAATTGAGATAGAAGGGAAGATAGTGGAACAGGTAAATAGCTTCAGGTATCTGGGAGGGGTGGTTGAGGAGAAGGGAAGTCTGAATCAAGAGGTCAAAGCTAGAATCAGAGGGGCTGCAGCCAACTAGTATAGAGTCTCAGGTGTAGTCTATGACAGAAGAATTACAAAGAACCTGAAAAATAAGGTGTACAAGACATGGTGCAACCAATACTACTGTATGGTACAGAAACCTGGGCAGTAAAGGCAGAACAGATGAAGAAACTAGAAGTGATGGAAATTAAGTGCCTGAGAAGGGTGGTAGGATGACTACTGTGGGACAGAGGAAGAAATGAGGGCATAAGACAAGAAGCCAAATTAGCTCCAATTGCAGAAAATATCAAAGAGAAAAGATTACAGTGGTTCATACACAAGTGCAGAAAAACAGAATACAATTTGGTGAAGAAGATTTGGGACAGACCAGAAGAAGGTATGAGGAAACAGGGATGTCCAGCAAAGAGGTGGATGGATTGTGTGAAAGAAAATCTCTGACAGTCAGGCATGAGTGTTGAAGAAGGCAGGAGTGTGGCACTGAATTGAGAGAGATTGTGACAGTTAACACGATACCCCGACACCATGTAGAAAATGAAAAAAAGGAGGATGATGATGATGACGATGATGATTTGTGTTCTGCTCCTCATAAAATATGGCTTTTTCATAGAATTTTGTGTGAAATGCAATCAATAAATATAGACAAATATAAGTTTCAGGCTTCATATCCTTCAGAAAATGCTTGATAACACAAAATAAGTTATAATAGCAACTTTTAACTACACAAGATTTAATATTTAAAATGTGTTCCTGAGTCTGAGTTCTTTGTCACTGACTCTAGAGCTAAGACATAGTTTGGGATGGCCTGGTGTGTGCAATGTGTGCACTGTATGGTTTCCCAGGAGTAAGCTGATCTGCACTTCTAGGTCATTATTTATGTATTTGTTCACTCATTTCATCACAAGCAAATATCTGAGGTATACACAATCATACAAGTGGTTGTAACTGTTAAGGAAATTGTGTGTGTGTGTGTGTGTGTGTGTGTGTGTGTGTGTGTGTGTGTGTGTGTGTGTGTGTGTGTGTGTGTGTGTGCGTTTGCGCACAAGTGTGTCTGCATCTGCATCTGTGTAAACATTGGGTTCCTGCATCTTAGATTAGTTACAGTGTAAAAGAAGGAATCGTTTGCTGTTAAAAGAACAATATAACATGAGCCATGTTTTTGGGTATGATCTTTTGGTTCCTTGTCTCGCTGTCTATTGACATTTCATTTATTTTTTGGCTGTGAATAAACTGAACAGCATGAAGTCTATGAGTTTAATGTTTATCTTAATTATGAAAAGAATTTTTTAATTTATCACAAGAAATGCAGAAGAAATCGACTAACAAAGCTGTCCGTCATATAATAATTTATTGATAAGCACTTTCAGGCTGGAAGTCCTTCATCACATCATAAAACAAACTAGAATCACAGATTCAAAGACTCTCAAAAATTACAAGAGTAACGAATCATAATTGAGAGCCAATAAAACAATTAAAAAAAAAATTAAAATGTTAAAGAGAAACAGTTAAAAAGCAATCAATACACCAATTTCCTAGCTTTTAAAACTTGTTTTAAAGGGACTATATTTTTAAGACCATAGCCCCTATCTGCTTGTAATTTAACAATCCATCTAGTTTCAGAGATTTCAGTCATATTCCTAAGATCTCCTCCTCTCAGGCCATTATTAACTAGTTGCAGAACAAAAGATCTGAAGGAATGGGTAGAAAAGGCAGCGACATGTTTAGCTACTGCACTACTGATGTTAACATTACATATGTCATGGAGATGCTCAAAGATACACTCTTTCAAAGAGCAGTTAGTCTTACCTACATAAAATTGAGTACAGAGATTACAAATAGCTAAATATACTAAATGTATGCTCTTACAGTCAGCATACAATCTGGGTTGAAACATTTTGCCAGTTATAGGATGGACATAAAAATGTCTGAGAAAATAGCACTGCAAGGACTGCACATTCTACAAGGAAAATTTCAATCCTTTCAGCCATATTCAACTCCACTCCAGATCTTGGGCACAACAAAGTTGTCTTTTCAAATAGAAGGCATTCTTAAAAAAAAACTAGGCTGTTCAACAATCATTCTTATATTGTCACCAGCTTTCAAAAGTGACCAGTTTCTCTTAATAGCTTGACATAAAAGATTATGTCACTAGAGCATGTCAAAGTAATCCTGGGCCTAGATTACTACTTTTCCCTGTAGAATGTACAGTGCATGCAGTGATATTTCCTTGGACAATTTTTATGTCCATCCTGTAACTGGCAAAATGTTTCTAAATTGATTAGTCAGAATAGCTGTTTTTCTGTTCCTTACCCATGAACATTTAAGCATTTCTTTTATTTGTGGTTGTAACACTAACAAAGTATTCAAAGACTTTAAGTCAAAGATCAAGTTTTCTTAGTTATTTTGTTTTACTAGAGTAGAGAGGGGAAAATTCTTGCAGTTGCATGAGGACAGTTGTGGACAGCTACTGGACCTTAGTTTAAAGTCTATAGGAGCTTGATACAGTCGTTGCAGAGTTTTTGTTTGTTTATATTGTAGGTCAGTTACCATTCTAAGTAAGTTAATACTGTTGTGTGCAGTTAGGATGATAATAAGATAGATATTACACAGATAACTGTTTTAACTTCTTTAGTATAAGGGGGGACTTCCCTACTTTTTTTAGTTTAGCATTTTCCAAGGAGAAACCATGGTGCATGCACAGATGGATGTCGGCATTTGTGTTTCAATGTTATTGGGTTGATATTAGTCTTGTAGACTTAGGATCATAGGATCATAGGAAGTTACTAGGCTAATGGCTCAAGGGCCCTTGCAAGTCTGTCCAAGTTAACCCTTGTTCCCAAGAGTGTCTGATATGACTAGACACTAAGTGAGCATCTATTACCTCTATCTAAGAGGGACACAGATGGAACCCCCAGTGTGACTTTACAGTTTTCCATCCAATCATCCAAATTACATTTAAATAGGGTCAACAAGGGATTCTGCTTAACATGGATTGGAAGTCTGTTCCAGAGATGAGGTAACCTCTGGGCAACAAATCTGTCCCTCCAGCAAGTTCTAATGATGTCACATACCAGGTTAAGGTCTCTTGAGTATGTGACACATACTGTTTGACTTGCAAATGTGTAGCATTTTCATTAAGGGAGGGCCGGAGATTGCTTTATGTGCAAGGCACAGGTCACCTCTGAGCAGTCTTTATGGCACAGAGTAAAAAGACAGTGATTTCAGTCTGTCTACATATATCACGTGCTGGTGACCATGACTTTTCTTTATAAGCAATCTTTGGTGTCTCTCCAATTGCCGCAGGTGCTTGGAGAGGTACTTACCAATGGTATCACTATACTCTATTACTGGCCTGATGAGGGAAGAGTACAGGGGGGGTTATAACCTCCTTTTTTCTGGTAGCAATGCCCTTATTTATGAGGTGAGCAATATAGAATGGCCTTCTTACTACTGTGGAGACATGGTGATCAAATGTAAGGTTGCTATCAACCTGCATGCTCAGGTCTCTCACCAGTGATTGCATGCTTAAGGTATTGTTATTTATGGAGTAGTTTGCAGGAACATCACCCTTGCTGAAGGAGATGATAATACATTTTTTCTGCACTGAGTTTAAGTCCATGATTTTGGCACCAATTGTTAGTCTGTATAAGTCCTTCTTGCAGGACATTAACATTGTTAGGGGACTGAATGACCCCTCCCAGTTTGCAGTCATCGGCAAACTTTGTCAGCCACAGAATTTTTGTTTTTGCCTGTACTTCAGAGAAGTATATTCCAAACAGTAGGGGCCCTAGAACAGACCCCTGTGGAACACCACTTATTTTGACTGTATGAGTTCTATTCATGAGCCAGTTTGCAACCCACCTGACAATATATGGGTTGATACCCAGCTGAGTGAGTTTAATCAATAATGCCTGAGTGGGGGATGGTGCCAAAGGCCTTGGCTAAGTCCAAGTAGGCTGTATGCACAGTTTCAACTTCATCAAGGGCTTTGGCAACTGTCTTGAAGAAGTCCAGCATGTTTAACAGGTACGATCTCTCTTTGATGAAGTCAAACTGCTTAGGGTCAAGTGTTTGTGGATTACCTATATCTTTGTTGATAAAGTCCATGAGGATACACTCCATGGCCTTGCAGATAAGGCTGGCTAGACTTATGGTTCTATAGTTCCTGGGGTCTGTGGCTGCACCCCCTTTATGCACAGGGATGATGGTAGCTGTTCTCAATTCAGCACGGATGGCACTCATGTGGTTGAACAAGATATCCAGTGGTGTTGCTAATCCTTATTTAATCCATTAAGAATGCAGCCTGGGATATTGTCTAGTCCCATTGAGGCTGTGTTTGTAGCCTTGAAGAGGGCATTTAAGACTTGCTCCTAGGCGATACTAGGTCGGAGACAGGTGGTAGCGATGCTTTGTGGTATAGGTGGTGTGGACAGGGGAGTGAAGTTTGCACTGAAGCTGTCAGCCAACAGGTATATTCACTGGTTCTGTACATGTAGTACCATTAACTACAAGTTCTGTGCAAATCTGAGTTTTTCCTTTGAGATTTTGGATGTAGCTAAAAATGGCTTATGGTTTTCCTTAGCAAAGGATGCTAATTTGGATTCATAAGTAGTTATAGAGGACTTTACAAGATGTCTTATTTGCCTTTTTAAGGTGAGGAGAGGGTGCTTCCAGGTTTGAGACCATGACTTCCTACTCTTACATAGAAAATTTTCCTCTTATTGTACAGCCTTTTGATGGCTGATATCCACCAGGTGGGTTTGTTCTTCCCTGAGGATTTTGCTTTGGTCCTATCAGGTATGTCAGAGTTAATACAATTATACAGATGCTTGTATAAAGCATTAGTGTATATCCCAGCATAGTTAACCTCTCCACCAGTGGGAAGAGGGGGTATGAAACTATTTTGCAATTTGCCTTGGAGAAGTTTTTTAGTCTGGTTGCTGCTGGGAGGGGGTGGGTTCTGGTGTTATTGTTACCTCCAACAAGACTGATTTGTGATCAGACCTCATCAGGGAGGGCAGCACACTTGGGGTAGTGCAACAATTACCCCATGTTGGTGAGCACCATATCCAGAATGTTTGTGTCCCTTGTGGGGATGTCAACTAGCTGATTAAGAGCATTGGAGTTAACAAAGTCCAGGAACCTTTGAGTGAGAGTGTTAGTACATGTATAATTAACCCAGTCAATGGACAGGTAATTAACGTTCCCAAAACCGGGGTTGCTCAATTGTATCTTGATCGGCTCAAGTAGATCCAGGTAGGCTGAGTGGTATTCCTGCTTCATCGACAGGGTCCTATAGCTGGCAATGATTTGAAGAGGAGCCTTACCAACAGATAATTGCACCTGGAGCAATCCATGGGAATCGCTTTGTTTAACCAGTCTAGAAGTGTGTTTGTCTTTTATGAATATTAATACACCAACTCCCTTATTTCTCACACCTTCAGTTTGAGCTCTGAACTTGTGGGAGGAATTGTAACATAGTAAGGCTAGGGTGCTTTCTGCAGCCTTAAACTTGGTCTCTGTGACAGCACAGATGTCAGCATCTTCCAAAGCAAGGACTGCTTCTAGTGAGTGCAATTTCAAATTTAGACTCCTAGCACTGAGCAGCATAACCTTGAATTTGTTTTTAGATGATCTTATTATGTTGGGAGTTTTGCCCTTGTGACACTGCCTAATAAAAGGCACAATGGGATTGGCAAGAGCCTTAGCCAATAACCAAAATCCTACAGTGACAGATGAAGACCATCTCTGGGAAAGCATTGAGGTCTGTCGATCATGTTATCCCAGACTGACAGATACTGGATCCCTTTTGAATGACACTAGAAAATCAGACAGTTATTGAAGTCAGTCAAGTTTTGTTTGTATTAAGGCATCATCCTAGGTGAAGATAAAATGCTGCTTAAGGCCAGGGACATACTTGTCTGGGACATATAATTAGACAGTTCAATCATGTCTGTCTTCATATAATCCAGCGAGATACATCTCAAGTCATTCACACCAACATGGACTATGGCAGAGTTGTAATAGTAACTGCCACTGAGAGACTTGTGTGTGTGTATCTGTGTGTGTGATGTGGTGGATCCTGGCACCTGACACACAGCTAACTGTGATTGTTTCCTTATCCACCCTGGGGTGAGTAGGATATCTGGGTGTCTCACAATGAAGTCACCTATGGCTAAGATATTTGTTTTTTTTTTTGTTTTGTCTTAGAGGCTTGTCTGGTGAGACACTGATGTGTGAGCTATTATGTGTACTGTGTTTAGCAGAGGATGTATTATGTGAAGCATGCTTGTGTCCGGGAGGTCTGTGATGTTTAGGTAGGATTCTGATGAGGACCTCTGCAAATGTAGGCATGTGTGTTGTTGGTTTGGGTGATGAAGGAGGTGAGGTGTGCATGCTGACAACCTGCTCAGTGTAAGATGTACTGAGTGATGTGGGGGAGAACATGAATTCTAGGTTCTTAATATAGATGCATCTCTCACATACTGAATTTGTGTGAACTAGAATAAAATTTAAAGTCAATTTCACAAATGCAATGGCTTCCATACACACACACAGATACATATAGACAGACAGACACACACACACACACACACACACACACACACACACACACACACACACACACACACACACACACACACACACACACACACACATATATATAATGAAAATTTACTGTTAACAAATTATTCACCTTACCACTGCCTCATCTATTTGGATTTATGAGCACTGTAGATTTAGGCCTATCGTTCTATGACAATTGCACCCATGTTATTATTAAAAATATTTTTTCACCTTTTATTGTGGTACATTTTGGATGTCTGAGGTATTCCATGACTTCTGCTTTTAGGGCAGGAGGGGCAGTTTTGCTAAAGTTAACTGTTTGTGTAAGAAAATCTAGCACTTCCTTGCTGCCACTGATGGAGCACTTTGTTATGTCCCACACAGCTTAAATATCATAGTGCTGATATTTTATCTTCATTTTATCAAGTGCTTTTTCAACTTGATTTGATGTGAGGTATTTACAGATGTCATCATGGATTGGTAATCTGGTTCCAAACTTCTCACTTAAAGATGCAAATTCACTGTCTCCTATAAAACAATGTGAAAAGTTTATTTGCACAGCTAGAAATCAGTTATACTATCAAGAGCAGCTTGCTGCAATTGAATCAAACAACTTCAAATACATTTTATTCGTACGAATCAGCAGCTCTTCACACCAAAGTACACCAAATTATCATGATAACTTCAAAAGTAAGGTTCACATCTCGATCTTTATACATTCTCCGCACGAGCTTTCCTTGGAAATTCCTCTCTTCAATAGACTGTATTTGAATAATGCTTCCCTACAATACTGCATTACTCGGTAGGAAAGAGTTGGGTCATTTTTAAACACTGTATGTTTTATTGTTATTCAGATTTAGAGGTGTAGCTAGTTATTGTTGCACTCAAGATACCCCTCAGTCTGGCATCCCTCTCATCATATGTACCTATGCACTATTATGTTGTGACATGTTGCAAACTGTGTGGCAGTCCTACCTGGATGTGTATGATCAATGGTAGTTGTGTGTTGGTTGGTAATAAATAAGGATCACAGTACACATTGGATAAATAAAGCAATATCCAAATAGTCTGTCAGCAGTGCAAGTGTAAGCCAAGCAACATTACGGATGAGCAAATATACATCTTGGAATGCACATGTTGACCTTAGAACAAAATACACGAAAATGGATCAGCATTCCAACAAAGGTGAAAACATACCATGCATACTTGCAAGATATGTGACATACCTACAAAGGTGAAGGGAGGTGGACAACATGGGCTCACATCAAGGAGCACATGGCATCATATGTCCGTAAGCAAACAATAAAGCAAAACAATATGCAAGCTGACACATTGCAAATGCATTTGTACAACACATAGGATGGTGCTGAAGTCAACCTGAACTACATTGAAGCAAATGGCCAATGTATGTCACATGGGCAGACTGCATTGCCAATGACAGCAAAAATGGGCATGTATAAATCACACATACAGTACTGTGCACTCATATAACTGCAAGAGGCATAAATAAGCAAGCTAAGAATTTGTATCACATACATGTATATTGTCATGCCAATGTAAAACAACATGTGGAATAAACAATTGTGTTTATATGTCACTGACCCTGGTTCTTACTAAGCAGAGGACAGCCCTGTGAGCAACATTACTACACAATAACAAGACGTCATTGACTGCTCACAGTTCTAAGGTACAATTGTGTTTCTCTGTGGATCGGAATATGTGCAGAGACATGTACATAAATCATTGAATATGTACACCATTTGCCAAAATGTATGAATTATGGGAATAAGAAGTGGATGTGGAAATGTTACATAGGATAAAGATGGCATACTGTACTGTTATTGAATAAATTATCATTACCACAGTGTGAATGTGAACATTATATTGGTGGTCTATGAGTTCAGTAAAGGAGGACTGCATATGTATGATAGATTTATATGACACAACATGGCATCAGCATTGCCAACACATGCAAATACACACAATGCCAGTGCGCCAGTGGGACAACATGACAAGTGTCATACAAAATACAGGCCAAAGACATGTCTTTATGTTACACATATATAACATGACAATCCACAAATCATACACATACCACTATGGTATTGGTGGAATGTGGGCAACATGCTGTTTGACGTTGCTGTAGTAACACATGTTTTCAATGGAGTTGTTGTTGTAGTAGCTGCATGTTAACTGATAAAACTCACAAACAGCTGAATGTTGAAAAAAAAGTCTAATGTAGTAATGTGTGTCATGCACACATTGAAACATAATCCTAAATGTCACGTGTACATTAAGACCTATATCACATAAGCATGGAAGCAAAATGGCATGCATGCACAAGTGAAAATATACAGTCCAATCACTGATATGGCAAACACCATGGTGGGAGCATTATACGAGTGGATCACACAGACAGTACTTACATAGCTGAGGGATCGCCCTGATGGGAGTGAATATCACAGATGATCTTTTGGGCTATCTTTCTGAATAAGTCATGCATAGCCTGTGCTATGTCTTGGAAAAAATTCCCCATCATGTCCTTCATCTCTTTATAAACACATCAGTCACCACCTCCAGGATCTGCTCTTGATAATCATCTTGTTGGGGTGCCTAACATCAACTCCTTTGAAGTGCAGCAGGTATGATGGCACATGTAGGTCCAGTTTCTTCATTGCCATCCTCATCTCTGTCATGGTCATCATCATCATTATCAGAGAGCTTTAGCTGTGGTTTGGCATGTGCTCATCACAGACATCTGATGGGTGAGCGTCCATGGATCCCATGCTATGTCAAGGTGAATCACAGCATAAGATAGGAATTACATATGCATACATGATACTACATGACTGCATGAAATACTTAGTGTGACACAGTAAACAAACAGAAAACAGCCATCATGAAACCTTAGAATACATTATGGCCCTAGTCAAGTGTATCACTTTATGTGATGTATGTCAGTAACCAAACATAACAATGGAAAACAAATGTCTATCAATCAGCACATTCCTGTGAAAATTATAGCTGACAGTAAACTGAAACTAATGTGTCCATCTGCACTCTAACAGACATTAAGTAACATCCCGATAACATGTGATGTCTGCATATGAGAATAAAGGTATATCAGCATACATTGTAGGTCAGATTAAAAATACATTCTCACATGAAGTGGCTAAAAATTAATATATAGGGCAATTATAATTAACAGATTTGATGCTAGCAGATGGCTACTCATGCACACAACACATTCTTTATGTCCCATTATCTATACTTATGGACATGTTCAATACCAGAACATGTCAGAGCCACAGCTTCCATCAAACAATGTGAGCAGCTTCCTCAAGGCCATGCCATGCCATGCATGCATAGCACAGCTTACCAGTGGAAATCCTGACATGACCTGAACACTTCTTTATCAGCCAGCATTATTATGCATGACAAAGCCAGCACACTTGCATATCCTGACATTTGAAGAGCAACTTGCCATAATAATATATCATGCAACACTTATATGTGTCTACCTTGCAAAACAACACTGGGAAAATGATGGGTCTATATTAAATAATTGAAAGTTGAGTTCACTGAATGGTATTTCCATCAACAATTCTGTTCAGAGAATTTTGAATATTGTGATCGCAGTACAATGAAGATCAGAAAATTTGTCCTTTACTCACTGTAGTGCGATCTCAGAGTTAGTATATATAATTAGTGGGGGTGTGGGGAGGTTGCAAATTTGCTGAAAAGTATTTTCGATGGAATATTTAATATAGACCTGAAAATGACAACATAATAATGAGACCTGCACTGTTTAATACTATGAATGCCTCAGCATTTCTCCCAGCTAACTGTCTGACAGAATATCATTTCCATGTTTCTTCCATTGCATTTGTGCCATGCACATTTATGTTGTTGTGTGAATGTCAAATGTTCTCCATGTATCTGCATGTAATGAGTCATATAAAGAGCCACCAACTAACATATTGTCATACTGAGGCTATCGTGAGATGACAATCCAGTGGGAAATATAAAAGCCATATGTAAAACAACTGAGCTCGACAACATGGTCATTGGCTGACCCCATATCAATTTCTAGAATACAGCACTATATACTATTACTATAAAATCCTAAACACAGTGACAGCCTGTTACAAATGAAAATCTAGCATATGTTGTACAGACAGTATTGTCTGCCTACAAACATATGTGTCCTACATACAAAAAGAATACCTACATACACAATTATCCCTAAACACAGAATGTAAGCTTATTTTAAGCAGACTATCAAAAGTGTTGTATGTAGAGGCAGTACCTTTGTTGAACTGAAAAGCATGCCAGACAGTCTGCTAACAATAGTGTGGACACTGATACAGCAGACACCAGTACAGTATGTGAACAGACAAGCTATGCAAACAGGTCAGTCAAAAAGAACCACACCTGCATATACAAACCACAACAGTTTACACCCTCCCAAAAGCAACAACCAGTTTACACTAAACCCATTCTCCACTAACACCATCAAAAAACTACCAAATAAACTTAAGCCCACTACATTAGCTGCCGACAATTTCCCTGCTGACTTACTGCAAATTGCAGCAGTAGCAATCACATACCCTATCTCTATACATCACTATCTGAAGCTTACATCCCCACCATCTGGAAAATCTCCCACATATTACCCTTACACAAAGGAGGTAACTCCACCAAACTAACAAACTCTCGCCCAATTGCATTTCTGTCCCCTCTCTCAAAAATTCTGGAAAGAGTCTTACACACCCAACTTATGGACTATCTCCTTACATACAAGCTCCAATCTAATACTTAACATGGTTTTTGCCCCTCTCACAGCACCACCACAGCCCTACTGACTCTTACTAGCACAGTTAACCACCATAGAAACAATGGTCAATTTGTATTAGCCATATTCCTGGACCTGTCCAAGTCTTTTGACATGGTCAGCCACTTCAGACTCATCTATGTCCTCTCCTCCCTTAGCCTCAGTTACCCCACTATCACCTGGTTCCAAAGTTACCTAGCAAAATGTCAACAGGCTGTCTGCTGACAACAAGATCTTTTATCCCTTCGCCCTGTCACCTTAGGGATTCCCCAAGGCTCCATCCTATTCTTTTTTCTCTGTTTACCAACCAGCTCCATTTGACTACACCCCAGACCTAAGTGGTTTAGTACACTGATGACACTACCCTGATTTCCTCAGCTTCCTCCCTCAAAGACCTCCATACCATTACTCACAATTCCTTCTTATCCACTGAATCCTGGTTTACAAGCTCTCAACTTATCCTAAATACCAACAAAACAAAACTTCTTCTCTTCTACCCAACCAGATACACCTCCCCATCTGACAACCTTCAGTATCTTCTCCAAAAATAAAACTACTATCATCCCCAAAAAAATAGCAAATAACTAGTGGAAATTGACAATAACCTGAAATTTCACATTCACATTGCCCAATCCATTAAAAAAGTTCACAAAAACCCAAGTCTCCTATATAGAAACAACAGATTTCTGACAAATAACACAAAAGCCACCATTGGTAAAACCCATCTCCTCTCAACTCTCCTGTATCCCTCCCCAATCTTAACTAACCTCCGCAAGACAGATCTAGCCAAACTCAAAGACTGTTACAATAACATCTCCAAGTTTACCACCGATGCCTCATACAAGTCATATCACTATTCATCTCTTAAGCAGTTCAAGTGGTTTGAACTCCCTCATCTTCTTCTCTTTAATCGGCTAACCTTCACTCACAAAATACTCTATCAATTAGAAAAAAAACCTGCACTCAAAGATATCATTCAGCCATATTCCTCCTCAGGACCCCTTCGCTCCCAGCAACAAACTACTTCTACACACCACCAAAGCTAACAATACAGCTTGTGAATCAATTTTTTCCAACTACATATCCAAACACTGGAATAAACTACCTAACTCACTAGTAACTAACTCCTCAACACTTCAATTTAAAAAACTTCTGAAAACACACCTTACTAACACCTGGCTCTGCACCTGCAACTCCCCTGGATAACCTATTCCTCCTTTCCACTCTGTTATCATAACCCTTACTCACCTAGCATGATCTACCACTAATGGTAGTTTCACTTTAACTGTACATAATCATTTGGATATATCCACTAAATGTAAACAACCATTTTTTATGTAAATTACTGTTGCTCTACAAATTGAATCTGAAACCATTATCTTGTATATTTGCTTCTCACTTAGCTGTATTTGTTTCTCTGTTGTATGCATTTGTTACTCTTGGAGCTTTTCTCCCCAAGCCTCCACTGAAAAAGGACTTATGTCCAGTCAGACTTTCCTGGTAAACAAATGTAAAACAAAAAAATAAATAAATAACTCAAGTATATTAACAGAAACAATACAAACAGCAGACAAAACACTATTAACTTGTTTGTGAAACATCTACATTAAAAGCACTGCAACAGTTACACATACATGACAGTCATTTAGGTTGCATGCTTCACTTCAAAACTTATCTTCAGCAAACATGGAAGATGCTAAATGAAATGTAAACATGGTTTGGGTAATTCATACTTGTAAACACAGGTGTTGTGATGCACTTACCAGAATGATGCATGATGGGTATTCCAAGCATGGATGCATGTCAGCACAGTGGTCACAGCATAAAATCACGACTGTAAACTTTCATTCCTCAGAGAGTGGAACACTGTCATGTAACACATAGCTGCTGTTAACAGACCACTACAAAGTGCTGTACATCATGGACACATTAATGTATTTTGTATGGGAGGACAGATATTTATTGGCAAAGTAAAATTTATATATCAAAATTATCCATAATGTCAGGGTACTTCCTAGTTCTACAGTCCAAATGTATGTCTGACCATCTCAGTCCCAACAAATGTAAGGATGAAAAGGTTGTTGAATTCAAATTAATAAAGAATGTCTCAGTTATATATAAAATTCAAGTAGTAAATGTTAACATATTCTAGAAAACGTTTTGGCAGACATATACCAGTCTGTTCCAAGCTTTACCTATAACACTGTAGTAAAAGGGGTGGTGTTGGCAGAACATTATGGATTACAGAGATATTGATAGAAAGAAAATGAATGCTCAAAATAACTGTTAATATCAATAAGCAGGTATACAGAACAGCATTTTTGAAAAGGTTTGAAAGGCACAATGAGCAGAACAGAATGAAAGCTCTCCCCTCTGTAGAATTGAAGTCACACCTAGCCAAGATATATGAATGCCAGCCTGTTGTTAACAGTCAACACACTTTCCTTCTGAACAAACAAGTGTTGCATGTATGTATCAATATTCCTGTCTATAATGGATGAATAAGGAAACATCTGGCACATAAATGCTACATGCCAAGTATTGCATGTGTGTATTGATATTCCTATGATTAAAGGATGAATAAGGAAACATCTGACACATAAACACTACATGCCCTCATGCTTCATAAAAGTGACAGATATCAAGTTTTAGAACATAGAAAATATGTTTAGACAGTTGCACAAGTGTTGCTCTTGTATTAAACAAACATGACTTTAATAATAATGTGCACTTTGTAAAGCAGAGCAGACTAATGAAGTAATCTATGAGTTCGTATTCACACATAGACAGGCAGACTAGTGGTATTGTTGAAGTATTATGGATAATGATGAAATACGTTGTCGTCATAGTCTAAGTGCTATAGGCATCAGTGATAGTTGACTGCACTGAATGTGTGAAATTATGTTCTTATATGTTGGAAAACAGATGCATCTACTATGTTCAATATCATGCATATGAAAAATATTAATAAAGAAATAAATCCCATGGGGATAGAACCTATAATTACAGAGAGAACACCTTGCCTTCTTAAGTATCCAGATAAGCTAATTGTCAGAATAGCTACTTAATGGTTTTAAAAGGCATGTTTCTCATATATCTGAGACACAGCTATATCTCTGAATTCCTTAGGAATGTCCAGGTATATGTAGGATTGTGACACTTACTGTAGGCATACACTGTCTGTCTCTGCACCTTGGCGACTCTCCAATGAAGCTCCTCTGTATCCCTCCAATCCAGGTAATTGTAGCAGTGGCAAATCTGCACTCCAGTCTGGTATATTTTCTTACATTGTCGATACTTCTTCACAATATGGTTCCAGATCTCAATCATTGCAACATTCCATGGTGTGGTTTTCTTGCGATGCTCCACTCTAACATAGACAGCCAGCATCTTGGTGGTCTCCTCCTCCTCAGTCCAGTTGGGCACCCAGACATGTCAAAGTCTCATGGAAGTAGCTATCCCAATGATAATGTTGAGAATGTCAATAATACACAGTGCAATAAATTACTAACTGAGGTCCCACTCAGTTCACAGGTAGCATTGACCTTATCTGTAAATGTATCAAAATCATTGTTTAAAAGTGGCACTTATAGCATGTTATCAGATAATTGGAAGATAATGGGCATGTGCTACTTATAGTCCTGTTTAACAATACTTATTGAGTACTTGAGCAGAGCATCTTTCCGTTATGCTGAATCATTGGTTAGCATGCAGAATTTTGAGAACTTGTGCAGATGTGCACAAATGGGATTCCAAAACTTTGACTTCTAATGAACTTCATTAATTATGTATGACACAAATAGGACTTAAAAGATGGATGCACATATATGTTCTTACTTCCAGTTATACCTGACTCACAGGTAGCTACAAAGGAAATTTTGCACCTGCTAGCATTGCTGTGTTGTGAAATGTTTAACTTCTTATAGACCTATGTTAACATTACTCCTTATCAAAGTATGTGAATACTGTTAGATTGATGGATTTATGTAAAAATGTATACATTATGAAAAATGTTTGTGACTTACTGGATGGGTGTGGGATTGACCTGTATGCATACAGGTGGTTATATATGCATCAGTAATATGCAGTAGCTTCCCATACGTAGACAGATTTAAATAGCACAGCTGAAAAGTACATAGAGACGTATTCAAGGATTTTCTATATTTATTGCTGGTGACTCGATCGACTCTGTGGTATATGTATGGAAAATGATGTATTTTGACATTATCCATATGTAGTTATGTAATATATATCCATATTTCTGTTATGGATATTTATTTGATGGTGCTTTTTAAAACAAGTTTTAGAACTACTGACTCAATACAAAAAGGATCCATGTTTATGCCTGGTTACCATGTACGGTATGTGGCCTGCTTATGGATACAACAGTTTTCCAACACTTTCCATAAGTCATTCAGCTGATAAAATTTCAAATACTCTCTGCTATTGTGGATGGCATTCACGGCTCAGTAATGATTGTGTTGATGTAAGCTCATCATGCATAACAATTCTTGTGACTGATTTTTTTTTTTTACATACGCTGTCTGTTTAGGCTCAAATTACATTACAGCAACAGCCATCACACATTGTGGTTGTACACATATGTCATGTTTAATATGTAATGTGAACTGCATGCAGAGTCTGTAGCTCATTTGACACAATGCTGTTGTGTTTGGACATCCACTATTGTGATATCTAATGTAAAGTATTCAAATCACACACATATCACAACTTATATTGTCATCCCAAGAGTTATATCTTCATACATTGCTTTTATGTGGTTTTATATGTCACAGTACTATATGACACGGGAACTATTTCCTAGAGTTTTTGCATTGCACAGGACTGCAGAGGGTTTACAGTGGCATATGCTGTCCAAATAATCAGTTCCATATGTGGGCCCCACATAAATCAAACAATGTGCATATAACTATCTTTCAGAATGCAAACAAACCTAAGGGTGACAACTTTTCCCCACAGGAGAATGAAATTCTAATAGGTGCTCTATGCCAACATAGATGAAGACTCCTTGGACTGGCAGGAAATGCAGTATGGAAGAATTAATTCCATACCGACCACATCAACATGATTTATGCTGGAGGAGGTCACAATAGATCTTGGGAGGCCTGTCATTGACACTGCTATGACATGATCCTTTATTCAGCCAACAAGGTATGCTGGTATGAGAGTTCAAGGGATACCCACCAGTGCTGACCCACCACTGGCACCCCCTGCAGTTTCTTGCATCACTTTATACAGTGAGTGGTGAGAGATGCATACCTGGGGATGGGGTAGAAGCAGGTGTTCTAGGCCGCACATGTATGTGCTACTTTGCATAACACTGATGCATATAGAGTAAATCAGTACATGTTGCTGTTTTGTGCATATTCATATATTGTAATTTTTGAGTTGCAGCAGAAAGATTACATCATGGTCATGGGTCCACACAGGGTGGTGATGACCAATGTAAGTGTAATGGCATGTAGCCATACAACATCAGTACATACATAACTGTGCAACCAACATCGGTAATGTGGTTAGCATTCATTTGCAGAGGTCCATCCACTTCTGCACAACAGCAGGACAAGACAGGTGAGTGTCTCATATACTGTTACTGTGACCATTACCTGTTATTGCCTCAGCCTTCTTTCATGCTGGAGGTGTTTACTATTATAATGATATTTCCCTCACATTGTAAAACACATATATATCTTCTGGGTGCATGATCTATGCAGGTGCACCTACGGACAGACCAGGCATGTTTCTGCAATATGTTCAAAAGCTGCAGCAATGTGTAACAGACCTGTGTTGTATGAAATTAATGTTGTTATTTTTCTGCAAAGGACATATGGCCAACAGGTGTACCATATGTCACATAATTTCCCCATACCATGTTACTGTGTTGTATATGTCATCACATGACTATGCCAGGGCCTGCATACATGACTATGTTTGCTTGTCTGTACTTTCTCACTGCAAGGTCCGTAGTATGACACAGAAACTCACCACATTAGAATTGTGTCACTGGTGTGCTATTACCTATCTTTCATACATGTTATTGCTGTTATTCCTATTGCTGTACTCCATTAATACTGTGTCCTTCTACCACTTCACAGGACAGCCACCATCAGCATTATAGCCAGAAACAACTGGTATGTGTATGTATTACCTACTGTATGTTTTATCTCTATTGGAATGGTCCATACTGGCTGTGATTAAGAATGGTGTGTTTATGCCTTTGTATCACTACAGTAGTTGCATTTCGTCCATCTCCTCTTGTGCTATCTTCCCACAAGGATATATCAGGTGTGTGTTATGTTTGTATTTCTCATTTATGTCATTTATTTTGCATATGTAATGAAAATAATCAGTATTAGTGTGGTGACAAGTCAGGCTCTATAGAAACCAGTCAAATCAGAAAAAAAAACAATCAGTGCCCTGAATCATGAGCCGCTTAAAATATTTTTAATGAGTTCCAAAGTTGATGAACACTTTACATAAAGTTCTGTAAAACCCAAGTTAAGTAAAATAATATCCAAAACAAAGATCTAAAATTCAAAACAATGCTAGTGCAATAACAGTACACTTTCACCTTAGCAGGCTTCCTCAGGCATGTACTCTTCAGTTAGGAGAGTAAAGTGCTTTAAATAGCTAAAATCACTCACATGATGTAACTAATCACATGATGAAAACACATGATATAAAAAGTCACATTATGGAAAATCACATGATATAAAAATTACATATTCTCTTAATGTTTAAGCACTATAGATGCAGTTCTGAAAAAAATACTTACCTAAAGATGGATGCATGAAATGTGTTGAATTTCCAGTGGTAAAATATGGTGATAAAGTTATATTATAAACATTAAAAACATGAAAAATATATAGCTAGTAAAGTTACTGTATCTGGCTGTGAAGATGTTTTACATAGGGCTTAATATTAACTATATACTTTATTCCTGGAGGGGATATGGGATTTAAATCTAGGGATCCATCAACGCTCTTCTTGTTCAGTTAGGAGTGTAATATCCCCTCCCCTTATGGGGTGTGGGGTGTAAAATAATTTTTAAAATAAGACATTTAAAAGAATGAGTTTGATCTGTTTCATTTATATGTTTATATAGCCATTTGGTTAAAAGTTGCCTCTTGATTTCTGATAGATGCTGGCTTATTCTTTCTTTGAGTTTCCTGTTGTTTTTCCTATGTAGTAACCTGGAAATTTACTGCAAGTTGCTAAAGAAATTAAATTCTTAGAAGTGCAGTTGCCATATGCTAAGACAGTAAAGGATTTATGTGTCACTGGATGTAAAATGGTCTTTTTTTGTATTTATAGGACTATAGTGAACACAGTTATTGCAAGTAAAAGTTCCATGCCTTTTACTTTGAATGTGAAATTTAGTAGTCAGTTGTTCTTTATAACAGAACACATTTTTTAGATTAGTTGATATTTTGTAACTGAGAGATGGTTGCTCAGCAACTGTGGTTCATAGTTCTGGTATTCAATAACTAGATACAATCCCCCAGATTCTGCAAGCCCTGCACGGTGTGCAGGACTAGTGCAAGAGCTCCAGCAGGCAATATGTCTGCCATGCAATCCAGGAATAACCTGCTGGGGCGTGCACGAGCGCTCCTGCACTAGTCCTGCATGGACTCGGCCCCTGTATACAAATGACCCCATTTGCAGGAGAAATCCATGCAAATGAGGTGAATTTGCAATCCAGGAATCTGGAAACCGGCCGTGAAGGACTAGTGTAATCTACAGAAATGTACTCTGCCAGTGACGGAGTACATTGTTGCAAATTACAAAAAGGAGGCATGACAGCTCCAAATAAAGGGTGGATATCATGTAGACAGCATGTCAATGGCCAGCTATAAGGCCATTTGCATTTAAAACAATTGCAAAAATAAAAAAATCAACTTTTATTTATTTTTAGCCGATCTCAACTGTTTAAGCGTAGGACAGCGGCACGCAAACGGGATTGTGCGGAAAATAAGAAAAAAAACATAAAATAAGCATTCTAACCAAAATCACTATTTTGCCATTATACTTAATGGCAGGCAGAAGACAACATGGCCAGTGAATAGTGGTTGCTAAGGGGGGAGGCTCAGTGTGGGATATGTAACTATGCATCAGCAGGCAATCCTATGCAAATGAGGGGAATGATACTGAATCCCAGATTTCCCCTGCATGCTTGTCAGCACCCAACAGTGTAAGAGCAAGAATAGCTTGGTGCAAGCCTAGGAGTTAGCCGACATCATGCGGGGGGGGGGTGTCAGGCATACTGTAAGCGTATTGGATCTCTGTGGCTCGGGTTTGCTCTTAGCTTAGCAGAGCTAAGCAAGTGGGTGTGTCTGAGGCTGCCTAGCACTCATTACATTGCTTAAGTGGGTGTGCACGCTGTGCACCGGGTTTTAAAGGGGAAAAAAAAAGTAAACCAGGAAATAGCAGCTCTGTGCACATTTGAGCACTGTGGTTGCACAGTGCACCCCTGTGATTAAACAGGAAGGCAATGGGAAGGGAAAACAGCAGTAGGAAGGTAATCTAGGCAAACTAGCATAGCTGGCAGGTGAAATGTATCAGGATCAGACAGTTACACAGGCAGAAGACCAGCCAAGCACAGAACACTTCTATAAACTATGCAAACACCTTTCCCTCTGTTTTTTCCCATATTATTCACCACCGGTGTATACAATCGGGGAACTTTTAACAAACAAAACAACAAAATGATAGTGGCGGCAATAGCTATCATACAATATGTGGAAGAGGCTGAGGGTGGTAAGGATGTGAATGCTGTCAACCAACCCACAGTGAGGAGATGGAGACAAGTGTACAGACTCAGGGTAACCTACCAGGGGCTACATGAGCTGGAGATAGTGGAGCACTATAGGGTGGACAGGGACCTCTTACAGCAAATTGTTGAGCTATGCCAGCCATGCCTGACACACAGAACTAACAGAGGGGAACTCATCCCAGTGGATACCAAGGTATGTGTAGGCCTAAGAATACTAGCTACAGGTACCTTCCAAAGGCCAACTGGAGATATGATGGGGATCTCACAGGCATCAGCATCCAGGGTACTCCACCAGTTCCTGGATGCCATGTCAACACATGCCAGTGAGCATGTATATTTCCCCAACACCTGTGAGGCGTTGGCCAGCAATATGCATCTGTTCCACCAAATAGCAGAATACCCTGAGGTAGTGGGTGCTATAGACTGCATGCACATATGCATCAAAGCACCACCCAATGAGTGGGGTAGGGTCTACATCAACTGTAAGGGCTTCCTCTCCATCAACTCCCAGGTCGTGTGCGATGCCCAGGGCATAATAATGAATGTGTATGCAGGCTGCCCTGGAAGCTATCATGATTCCCACTTCTGGCATCTGATGCAGCTGTACCAGAGATTTGCCAGTGCGGACATATATCCCTTACGGTCACCTAGTGGGAGATGCTGGTTACGCACTGGAGCCGTGGCTGATGACACCCATCAGAAATGCACACACCCAAACAAGAACTCTGTAATGAGGCTCACATACAGATCAGAATTATAGTAGAGTGTGTGTTTGGGATGCTCAAGTCACGGTTCCGGTGCCTGGATATATCAGGTGGAGCCTTGCAGTACTCACCAGCTACATGTACCCAAATTATCATCGTATGTGCCATGCTACACAATATGATCCTGTGAAAACAGCTGCAGCAGGAGCAGCAGGGGGTAGGGCCACACAGCCCCCCCTCACCATTGCCAAGGCCTGCACAGGCATAGAGTGACTTGGAGGAGGAACAACCTGAGCCTGCCCCAGTAGGCAGAAGGAGGCATGCCCAGTATGCCCTGGCCTTGGCAATGAGGCAACGGATAGCACATACACTGACACAGGAGGGACCCAGGGAATGACACCTCTCTCTGACTCACACATACAGTAAAAGTGATGCCAAACATAACACTACCTGTGCTCAACCATGTGTAGGGAGTGTACTATGTGCATCTGACATAGGTAGCCCTGAAGCACCACCTTCAATACTGGCACACCCACAAGGTAAGTCACTCAACCTACCAATTGCCAAATGGAGTAGAATGTGTTGTTACCTGTATCTATGGTATGGATGTGAGCATGCAAGGGAATCGGGTGACTAAATGGTATGCCAACAGATAGTAGACACCTATAGTGGCACCATGAGATCTGTAACAAATACTGGTGTCACCATAGTAGCCAGTACTACACAGGGTGACAAAACCCACTGCAAGAAATGTGCTGGGCCATATGTGTGTCCATATGACTCACGCATGCCAGTCAGAGAGGTTCACATTCTCAACAACAGTCTCAGCCAGCAGAACAGGTGTAGACAAACACAAACAAAGGCTGTGCTATGGCCTCTGAATGATGCCTATGGGTAACCCCCCCAGGCCTACACAGACAGACTATATCAGGTCAAGCAGTGGGATGTTAGTTCTGAAGGGTAGGAAGTCAGAAATTAATATGTAAGTCAATCAAACCTAAGACCTGTAGTACACTGATATGCCTCTAGTCAGCATGGAGTACCTGACATACCAGTACAGTCATAGGAAATGTGTACAAGAGTTAGGTGTGTCCCCCATCCTATGTAGAAATGTAGAAACAGTCATGTGTGCCCCCCCAATCCTGTGTAAAAATGTAGAAATAGTCAGGTGTGCCCCCACATTCTGTGTAGAAATGTAGAAACAGTCAGATGTGTCCCCTATCCTACATAGGAATGTCTTAACAGTCAGGTGTGCCCCCCCCAAGCCTGTGTAGAAACAGTCAGGTGTGCCGCCCTCCCCCAATCCTGTGTGGAAATATAGTAAGAGTCAGGTGTGCCCCCACCTCCAATCCTGTGTAGAGATGTAGAAACAGTCAGGTATGCTCCCCCCAAACCTACTTAGAAATGTAGTAACAGTCAGGTGTGCCCCCCAAACCTATTTAGAAATGTAATAATGGTCTGGTGTGCCCGACCCCAATACAATGTACATATGTCGTAACAGTCAGGTGTGCCCCCCACAACCCTATGTAGAAATGTAGTAACATGCATGTGTAGGTATAATACCAGTGGAGTACAGATGCCCACAGGTGGTCAAGGTAGCAGGATAGATTGTAGAATTTGCACAATATGCAGGTATGTGTGTGTTAGGCTGGTGTGTTTCATATTGTGTGAGAGTGGTCACTATGTATGCATGTTGAGGTATGACCTGGTGGCCATTGCCCACTACTGCTGATGACAGGGCCAAGTCCTCACAGCTACAGTGCCAAAGACAATTTCCACCAGTATAACACATGCTAGCAGTAAGCCATTGTAAATGTATGGCGGTAATATGTGTCACCATCTGAAAGATTGACATGGCATGGCTGTTGGGCTAGATATACAAGCAGTACACAGGGGAAAGTACCCCAGACATACAGTATATATTGTGCAACTGTGAAATGGACACACTCTTGGAATTGTACATACATGTATGCATCACATTATTTGGTGCTGTAGTAGAGGATACTGGTGTTGTCTGCCCGAACACTTGCAGATCACAAAGGAGGTAGGACTGATGTAATGGGAAACAGCTGATGTACCTGCACATGCCAGCATAACTGGAATGCCCCATGCATATCTGTGTTTTAGATGCAAGTAATGTCTATAGCACACATGCACCCAGCTCACCCAAACACCACTCACAGGTACCTTTCTGGTCGTATCCCTGCTGTGGGGAATGGGTACAATATGACCCCACCTGTATATGGCAATAGCGAAAGAATGCAGCATGCAGTGCAGGTGTCCCATGCAGGTGTGTCCCTAGCCATAAGTAGCACCCTGCCAGAATCCACACCACCTGATCAAAATTGATAGAAGGTTTTGGCATGAACACCTAGCACACCTACCCTGCCACCCCAGGGGAATACACTGTATGACGGTCTGAGACTGTAGGACTGACAGAATGCAACAGCCTGCCACAGCTGGCCCACATCAACACCAAATGACCTACAGGCCTCTGCCAAAGGCCTGTGTATCACACGTACTGCCAATGCATGTTATGTCATGGACACCCAAATAACAACATACACTCCACATAAGCCATATGCAAGGCCATGTGGACAAACCACAGTAACATGTCCACCATGTCCCACTGCATGAACTGTGGACCAACACCAAAACACAGCTATTATGGGGTGGTAACCTCAGGAAAAGTATCGGAGAATGTATGCATAATGTATGGAAGTGGACGGAATAACAGAGGGGGGTCGGAGCATGGGCAGCATGGAGTGTGCAAGGTCCAACACAAAGCTGTGTGCACACATTATCCCTGGCTGCAAACACATAAATGGGTGGCTACATACCTGCCCGTACACCACAATAGGGGTAATGTCCTGAATCACGGTCCCTGCCTCTGGGTAACATGTGCAAATCTGTACATCTGTGAGGTATTGCCACAGAAAGATAAGGCCATACTGTCATGTCGATGGATGTACAAATATGGGATCCTCTACCAGCACTGTACCAAGGTGCTGAACCAGATACACAGACCCAGCAGCAAGTGCCTGCAGCTCCCCCTCCAGAATGGCATAACTTACCATAAATATGTAGGTGTCTGCTCACAATACCGGACACAGCTGCAGTCACCCTTGTCCCCCAAGACATCACTGTGAGCAAGAATGTCCACCTGACAGTACATGAGGACAGAAAACATCACAGTGTATAACAGTACACATGTCTTAATGTCTCTGCTAACAGCAGTACCATGTACCTAAAGCAGCACATACACAATCACCTACAGTACACACTATCCCCTTAGACAGATACCCTGCAGAAACAGTTTGCTACCTGTAGATGTACAACACAAAGTTCTGCACTGGAGTACAAACTACCTGGAATGGATCCACACATTCAATACAGAAGGGCATACTGGGCATGCTGACACACTTAGAGAAATGAAGGCAATGTCAGATAACACCATTCTGAAGGGTCATACTGGGCATGCTCATACACTTAAACAAGTGAAGCCAATGTCTGCAAAGAACAGTGGACCATACATATCTGGCAGCTGTAGATGTTAGTGCATACACTCTTCAGTATGCACCAGTCATGCTTTGTACACACAGTGGATAGGAATACAGACATATATCAAAGGACAACACACTATAATCAGCTAAAAGTAGACGTGCATAGATGTGTGGAAGAGATTGACTGTGACAAGGAGTCATCCATTATGAGGCCTGTCCCACCCAGTGCAGATCCAAATGGCTACAACCACATGAGGTGTAAATGTGACTCACTGCAGACATTAGCCACTGGTATTCATCAGCATTACAGACTATGTAGTGCAAGTGCTAGCTGTGCAACATGACTGTACAAGGAAGTAGTAATCTAGCAACTGTATACATGTACCTGCAGAATATAACACTGTGTGTGGCCGCATGTGATGTGTCAACCTCTAGATGAATGGGTTATGGCCCATGCACACACCCTGTCCTCCCCATAGCCCTGCTATGACAAGACTGCTGAGATAATCCACTTCCCTTTGGGAAGGGAGTGTCCCTGTAATCTCTGTGGTGCGTCCTAAGACTGTGTAAAGCTGTAGTGTGATGAACTACTTAGGTAGGAGTTCTAGTCCCAGATATGGCAAGTGTGTGTGTGTGTGTGTGTGTGTGTGTGTGTGTGTGTGTGTGTGTGTGTGTGTGTGTGTCTGTGTAGGGAGCAATGTTTTGTAGGCTAGACACCCTCACTGCAATTCAAATCCCCCACTTTGGCAAGCCTGCTGATGTCATTCACTGTGAAATACACCTTTGGGAAAGGTGTAACCCATTAATCTCCATGGCACGTCCTATAACTTGCCGTGTGATAAACTAGTTAGGTAGGAGTTCTAATCCCAGACATGGTAACTGTGTGTGTTTCTCTGTCTGTGTAGACAGCAGTGATTTTTAGGCTAGTCACACTCACTACAATTCAAATGCCGTACTTTGGCAAGGCTGCTTGTGTCATTCACTGTGAAATGTACCTTTGAGAAAAGGGTAGCCCAGTAATCTCTGTAGTGCATCCTATAACTGTGTACTGCTGTTGTGTGATAAACTAGTTAGGTAGGAGTTCTAATCCCAGACATGGCGTGTGTGTGTGTGTGTGTGTGTGTGTGTGTGTGTGTGTGTGTGTGTGTGTGTGTGTGTGTGTGAGTGTGTGTGTGTGTGTGTCTGTCTGTGTGGAGAGCAATGCTTGTTAGACTAGTCACACTCACTACAATTCAAATGCCCTACTTTGGCATGGCTGCTGATGTTATTCACTGTGAAATACACCTTTGGGAAAAGTGCAGCCTGGTAATATCTGTGGTGCATCCTATACTGCTGTAGTGTGATAAACTAGACAAATAGGAGTTCCAATCCCAGACTTGGCAACTGTGTGTGCGTGTGTGTGTGTGTGTGTGTGTGTGTGTGTGTGTGTGTGTGTGTGTGTGTGTGTGTGTGTGTGCCCGTGTGTGTGTGTGTGTGTGTGTGTGTGTGTGTGTATCTGTCTGTATAGAGAGCAATGCTTTTTAGGCTAGTCACACTCACTACAATTCAGATGCTCTACTTTGGCAAGGCTGCTGATGTCATTCACTGTGAAATGCACCTTTGGGAAAGGTGTAGCCCAATAATCTCCATGATGCATCCTATAACTGCGTACAACTGAAGTGTGATAAGTTAGTTAGGTAAGAATTCTAATCCCACAAATGGCAACTGTGTGTGCCCCTGTCTGTGTAGGAAGCAATGCTTTTTAGGCTAGTCACACTCATTGCATTTCAAATGCCCGACTTTGGCAAGGCTGCTGATGTCATTCACTGTGAAATACACCTTTGGGAACATTTTAGCCCAGTAATCTTCATGGGGTGTCCTATAACTGCATACTGCTGTAGTATGATAAACCAGTTAGGTAGGAGTTCTAATCCCAGACATGGCAACTGTGTGTGTGTGTGTGTGTGTGTGTGTGTGTGTGTGTGTGTGTGTGTGTGTGTGTGTGTCTCTGTCTGTGTAGGGAGCAATGCTTTTTAGGCTACTCACGCTCACTACACTTCAAATGTCCTACTTTGGCAAGGCTGCTGATGTCATTCACTGTGAAATACACCTTTGGGGAGGGAGTATTCCAATAATCCCTGTGGCGCATCCTATAAGATTGAAATGCTGTAGTGTGATATAGAACTCTGGTAGGGGTTCTATTCCCACATGTGGCAAGTGCGGATGTTCATGTGTGTGTTTCTATGTCTGTGTAGATATGCTTTTTAGGCTAGTCACTCTCATTGAAATTCATATGCCCTACTTTTGCAAGGCTGCTGATGTCATTCACTGTGAAATACACCTTTGGGGAAGGAGTACTCCAGTAATCTCTGTGGTGCGTTCTATAACAGTGCAATCCTGTGGTGTGATATAGAACTCTGGTAGGTGTTCTATTCTCACCCTTGACAAATGTGGATATTTGTGTGTTTTTATGTCTGTGTAGGGTGCAATGCTTTTTACGGTAGTCACACTCACTGCAATTCAAATGCCCTACTTTGGCAAGGCTGCTGATGTCATTCACTGTGAAATAAACCTTTGGGAAAGGTGTAATTCAGTAATCTCTGTGACGCGTCCTATAACCGTGTAATGTTGTAGTGTGATATAGAACTCTGATAGGGGCTCCATTCCCACACATGGCAAGTGTGGATGATTGTGTGTGTGCTTCTATGTCTGTGTAAGGAGCAATGCTTTTTAGGCTAGTCATACTCACTACAATTCAAATGCCCTACTTTGGCAAGGTTGCTGATGTCATTCACAGTGAAATACACCTTTGGGGAAGGATTACTCCAGTAATCATAGGTTCATAGTTTCATACTAGGCTATCTGCCCTAGGGCATTTATAAGCCTAGCCAGAGTGTGTTTGGCTTTCGCCACCCATTTTAAATTAATTTTGCTATGCCTTTTTTTTGAGGTTAGTATACTGTGCCTCTAACAGTGACACAGAAGTGATAGCCGGGGTAAACCTACGATCTCCCATCCACTCATCAAGATTCCTCTTGAAGAGAGTCAATGTGGGACTCTGCCTTACCTGGACTGGGATTTTATTCCAGAGTGAAGGGAGCCTCTGGGTTATGAATCTGTCCCTCCAGCATGTCCTATTTATTTCAGTGCTGAGGTTCAAGTCTCTCGAGCACGTAGCTCGATGGGATTTGGATTTTCTGAGGTGCAGCATGTCCATTAATTCCAGGTTGGACATGGCTTTATACGTCAGGCACAGATCGCCTCTGAGCAGGAGGTATGCCACTGAGTAGAGCTGGAGTTTCTTTAACCGGGCAGCATATGGCATCTGTTTGAGCCCTTTGATCCTCTTGGTGAGGTACTTTTGGGGTCTTTCCAGTTGCTGCAGGTGTCTGGTAAGGTACATCCCAAAAGGGGCATTGTACTCAATTATGGGCCTGATGAGGGATGAGTAAAGAGGCACGATGACCTCCCCTGATCTAGATGTGAATCCCTTCATGATGACTATACACTTTTTGGCGTTTAGCTTGAGGCCATGGCTTTGGCACCAGTTGTCTGTTTCTATGAGGCCCTTTTGGAGGATGCTTGTGTCGGCTGGAGAGTTGATTATGGCGCCCAGTTTGCAGTCATCTGCGAACTTGGTCAGCCACAGTCCTTCCGTGTTGGCCTGTACCGCCGAGAAATATATACCGAACAAGAGAGGTCCCAGGACTGAGCCTTGTGGGACGCCACTTGTAACTGGTTTGGAGTCTGACATGGCTCCAGCAATTCTAACCATGTGAGTTCTGTCCTTGAGCCAGTTTGCAACCCATCTAGTGACATAGGGGTTTATATTTAAGCTGGTGAGCTTATCTATAATGCCCGAGTGGGGTATTATATCGAAGGCTTTTGCGAGGTCCAGGTAGGCTGTGTGGACCACCTTCCCCTCGTCAATGGCCTTGGTGACTGTTTCAAAGACATCGACCAGGTTTAAGAGGCAGGATCTGCCCTTAACAAAGCCAAACTGGGTAGGATCCAGTGTCTGTAGGTCCCCAATATCTTTATTTATGAGGTCCATGATGATTCTTTCCATAGCTTTGCAGACCAAGCTAGTCAGGCTTATGGGGCGATAGTTTCCGGGATCCGTTGAGGCACCACCTTTGTGGAGAGGGACCACTGTTGCTGTACGCCACTCTTTGGGTACATATCCTGTAGTAAGGCTAAGATTGAACAGTAGATTTATGTTTGGGTTTAGCTCTTCTTGGAGTTCATGTAGGACACAGCCCGGGACACCATCTGGTCCCATTGATGCTGTGTTTTTTGCTTTGGAGAGGGCGGCTCTTACCTGAGCATCTGAGATGTCAGGGGGGCAGCACTCTGTTGGGATAGATATTTGCCCTTTTTGTGGGGAGGGGGGAGAAGTTTGCACTGAACCTGTCAGCTAGGATGTTGGCAATGTCTGTGGGCTCGGTGTATTTTTTGTCATTTTGGACTAATTCTGAGCATATCTGGGAATTCCCACCCAGGTTCCTAACATAAGTAAAGAAAGCCTTGTGATTATCCTTAGTGTCCTGTGCAATATTTCTCTCAAAGCTGGCCTTAGACGATCTCCATGGCATGTCCTATAACTCTGTAGTGCTGTAGTGTGATAAACTAGTTAGGTAGGTGTTCTAATCCCAGACATGATATATATATGTGTGTGTGTGTGTGTGTGTGTGTGTGTGTGTGTGTGTGTATTTGTCATTTGTACCCTTTGTGGAGGTGGCTGTGAGTGTGTAACAACTGGACTCATTGGGTAGCGGGTTTTGCAAATTTCTTATATGGTGGATCTAGTATATGTCACAATTTCCACCTTACAGAGATAGCAGATGTGAAATAGTCGAGAAGCTGGGGTGCAAATTCATACCCCTACATGTGACATCAAGGCCTGGAGAACAAAGTTAGCAACCCTTGTATTACCCAGAGAACACTCTCAACCCATGTTTCATACACACACACACACACACACACACACACACACACACACACACGCACACACACACTTGCCTAGGCAACAACTGCTATGTTGATAGTACCCTGCATATTGCCCACTGATAGTAACCATGTTGTGATTGCAATGGGCTACAGAGGGCATGGCACCCTGTCCATCAGGCCAATAGGTACGTACATGCAGACAGTGCACCTTCACTATGTTCCCCACTGGACACCTACAACACCTGTGGTGCCATCAAATGTGACCCACAAAGGAAATACCATGCTTTAAACACATGCCCTGTATGGACAGATGCCACTGACACCAGGGAATACCTATATCATGCTATCAATGTAGATGCAGGATAAACCTGCTGTCCATTACCAGTTCCCGACACGTGAGGCTAGGACTGGCACATCTGATGATAACAATCTGTGTACACAACATGGGTCAGATACCCCAGGTACAGTTCCACATGTCAGTGTACATGCATGTGGGATGTATGCACATCCCAAACACCATCCATGTCATGGACTAAAGAACAGATACATGGCAAGCAATGCACAGCAATGGCCACACACAATAGTTACCCAGGTGACTAGATGGTGAATAGAATACCCACCTATTGGGCCAATCCAGACACTACACCCCTGAGACACACTCCAGACCATTGTCATGTGGCCTGATGCCAAGGTATACCAATTACCTAGCCTTGTATATCCGTCTGGCACACTCAACCACTATACACACATGAAGCAATACACCCATGCATGTCTGTACTGGCACCCTGTGTCTGTGTGTGTGGTTTATGATGCCTATGACCACATTCACACTCACTACAACCACCATTGGCATACTGAAGCATGCTGTCTGATGTCAGACACCTCCACATACCCTTTGCCAATATAACCTCCAGAAAACACCTGTGTTGCATGTGATACCTGTACAGTACTGTATTGTGGCAATCTAACTAGTGATGAGTTGTATTCCTGACCCTGCCAAGTGTGTCAATGTGTGTGGGTCCCTGAGAGAGTATGGCTGTGTTGACGCTGACACCTGTTCATGCGGACAGGCATGTGTACTACACCTACCATATAGCTACAATATCACTGTTTCAGATATCACTCTCCATCACATATACGTTTGGAGAGCTCTTCAACATGTAACCTATGTGGCGCATCCAATAACTGCAGAGACATGTAATAGCAATACAAAGTCAGTCAGGGGGTTGATACCCTATACTGGTAGTTGTGTGAAACAAACATGCTTAAGTTTTACTCTCCCAACCTTCCCTGACTTATCTTTGCCTCTGTCTGCCTCTCTCACTCCCTCTCTGGTGGATGTGGAGACTTACACCTGCTTTACTTAGGCAGCAGCATGTGTATTGTAAGTGATGCTCATGATCAGCTGATGGACTCTGCACAAATTGCAGCCCTCCTCTAGCTGATTGCATGTGGAACAGCTGTGGTAACATTCCCATAACCAATTGCATGGAAGCACACTCCAATATCTAGGAACATCATGTTGGTGTTGGGCCTTTTCATTCACTGTGAGCAGAACCTAGATCTGTTGTTTGGCAAACAACATCACAGATGGATTGGGGATTTACCTCTAACAACATACACTGTGGAAACAGACCAACACACAGGAGGGGGATGTGCCTGACAGGACTACAGAATGTAAGTGCTGCTATTCTGCATCTGGAGTAATGTTGGTTTAACAGGGTGTATGTGGATATGGCTGTTCTACATGTTTTAATACCTGTCTTGTCAGTGCTATGTTTCTGAGGAAACTCCCATCTGTAGGATCATCTGTAGACTGGGCAGTGTGTGGTGCCTTTTGTTTCTTGTGTTACCAACAGAACACCTATCTGTGAACTGCAGAAGCATAGTGTGAGGATTGCAGATAGTAAATGGTGACAGACACGAGAGTTACTGATCTCACATCCTTCATAGGACATATGTTGCAACAAACCCTGTTTCAACAGTAAATGTATGAGGTTATCACAGCAACATGTCAATATTGGCCTTGTGCGTGTGCCTCCAGCCACAACCCCATCAATCTGTGTACATATGTCATGCAGTAAGAGGTGCATATGTCCTGTACACCATAATTTATTGACATCATATCTGATAACAAGTCAGTGGGATATCAGACTGTGACACATCTATGTATAGCAGGGGTTCTCTTTGAGGACATAACCTGGGCATACTGTGGTTGTGTGTACAGTACTGATGTCTGTGTACTTATGGTGATTGTCGACAGTGTGTGTATTGTGTATATGTACCTTGGCCTGTGTACAGACTGTGGTAGATGTCATTGTTCTTGGTCCTGTTCTATCTGATGTTACATGCTGCTCCACTATATGGTACCCTATTGGCTTACATGTTTGTAGGGCCAAACACTCACATGTCCCATACCACAGATAGGTATCGGACCACACTGTGTAGTGGCCCAGTATATGTAGGGTTAGTGTGTGAGTGGCACATATGAGGATGGTGTTCATCAGATAGTCCATATACTGTAATATTACACTATCTAACAAATGTGGCTGTGGCTGTGTTCACATTGGCTGTGGTTATGCACTTTCACACAGGTGTCTGTTACTCTGTGCTGTGACGTGCCTGTAGAGCCTGCTATATATGCAGGTACATATGTATTCCCCCATAAGAAATGTAGGTCAGTGTTGTGGCAGTCTGCCTGTAGCCTGCACAGTGCTTTGTTACATGCCTAGCAGCTTAGTGTACTTACCCAGTGTGATGTTATGTCCAAATACTTGCAGATGTACTGCTGCCAGGCCAACATAACAGTCATGTATGTCAGGCAAAGCAGTGGGATGTTGTAAAGATGTATGTCACTGACTAGTGGGTAGTATGTGGCCATGGCACCTCTGTACCAGCAGTTATTATGTGTCAGGACAGACAGGGGTGTGTGAATGCATAACCTATGGGGGCAAATGTATACCAGTATTTACATGCTATACCCATCTACATGGCTGTTAACATCCACATTGTAAGGCTTGGTCTGCATGTCTTGCACTAAGGGGTTCTGTGTATACCTCTGGACTGACCAGAGTGTGTCTGACTGTCCACATTTATCTGCCATATCTCTGGTGTAGTCTACAGGATCATTACTGTGCTAGCAGTGGTACTGTACTATGATGTCCTTAGTATGTCTGTCAGTAGCCAATGGTGCACATGTTAAAAACAGATGTGACCTCCCATACACAACATGTCTGTGAAGATAACCCCTATCAAAGTAGCAATAGTCTACATATATATACCTGCACTACATATCTGACATCCCCTTGCACTAAGAGGTTGGGTCTATTGGGGCTGAGGTAGGGCTCCACTTCATGTTCAGGACATATGGTGGATATATATATATGTATATATAATTATCCAAATATCTACATAGCTATATACACATATACATATCGGCATACATATATGGATATGTATATGTACATACATGTATACATATAAACACTCAGATATATATACATATACACCGCAATATATGTCTACAGATATACAGAGATACATCTGTACATATATTTACAGATATCTGCAAATATATTGACAGTAATATGTATATCAGAATAGATAAGTGGGCACATATAGTCATAGATATTTACAGATACATCTACATAAATAGACATATCTGTACACATAGAATGTGAATATATATATATATATATATATATATATATATATATATATATATATATATATATATATACAAATATGCAAAGAGATATACACATGGCCATATATATATGTTGCACTATACAGATATGTATGAATATACATGTATATGTACATGTAGACATATATCAACCTATTATATGTATATATCCATATTCCTGTCATGTGTAAGCCTCACAGTTGTGTATACTCTCCCAGATATACCTCACCGTATGTATCTGCTATGTGTACATTATGTTAAAACAACATATGTGATGCAACAGTCATATTAATAACAAGTACTACACAATTGTGGTAGTAAAGGCAATTGTTCAATACTAATCAATATGTGTATTGACAGATATATTGGAAAAACAACAGCTGTATTCACAGTGGTCATGGCGTATTGGTTAAGTGTTGTGACTTTAGTGTACAGGGTCCTGCATTCAGGACCTGCAAAGGCTGTTCATTTTGTTGCTGGGCAGAACAAGGGCTGTCAGACTCAGAGTGGTTAAGGTGGTTTTGAGCAGCTTTAAGCATGTTTGGGCGGGTTTGCATGAAGGTAAGTGGGTTGGGAGGATGGCTTAATGGTTAAGGTGTTTGCCTTACAAACACAAGGTGCAGGGTTTCAGTCTCGCAAGGGATAATTGGCTAGGCTTAAAATGGCTTGCAAGGGCAGTTAGTTTAGTACTAAATTATGAATCTATGAACCTAAACTATGGGTAAACATAGGGGTGCTTACACAGTGTAGGCTTCGCTCACCAGTGAGCAAATCAGCTTAGCTGTTATATTGCAACAATGTTGATACCTGCTAAGCACGGCTTAGCCCTAGTAACCAGTTCACACTACCCAGTCTGATAACATAGCAGGGTAATGACATCTGCAATGAGTGTATGTAATGCCTTGTACAATAGATACACCTATGTGCTGTCATCACAGTTGCAAGGGGTGTGAGTGTCATGTTTGGGGCACAGACATATATGAGGCCTGTACAGCACAGTTATCCATGTGACTTTGTTACATGCAGGGGTAGTAGCCCAGGGTACGTGCTGTCACACTGGCATGTAATGTATGATGGCGGTACTACTGTTGACAGTGCCTACCCATTCAAGAGTAGAGTGCTAAATGTAGTACTGACAACAGCCACACCTGCAGCCATAGCTGGACTCTGAAGCCTCCATGTTGTATCCCTGGTGTGTGAGCCATGTCACAGTATATTACCCCTACTGGGTAATGATCTGACATGTGGAATGTAACTGTAGACTACCGTCTGTACAGCACATGATAGCGAGGGCTCCTGACATGTAGTTATGACATACATATTGTTGTCAAACATCTATCTGTCAACACATTCATCCTATGGCATAGCTACTCGCCAAGTGGATGACTGTCAGTCCCTGTACAGATGTGCAGATGGCAGGTATCCCGCTGGGATATGTACAGGCATCCAAAGCTTGATTGACACTGACATGTCTGCCCAGCTGTGTAAGAACTGGCACATATTGGAGATAACACCCTGTACACACCACATGCCATGGGTACCTCCACTACACTACCACAGTCAACTGAATATGCTTGGGTACAGTTCTCCATCACAGACACTATTCATGTGTTATAATGCATGTTGCATGCATGTCAACTTGATCACCTCAGTGGCCATGTGCAGGAGGCACCTGGCGGAATGGCTGATGCATGTCACTTCCACCCTGAGGGTTACCACAGTAGTGTCTGTCGATGGCTTGCCTGCTGCCATATGGCAGGTGGCAGGATACCACTGTACACACAACCTCTACACAACCCATCTCACCTTGGACAATATCTAGGTACACAGCTATGACCACCTGCAGAGATGCACCCCAGTACTGACACATGTGTACATGTGCATGACTGAGTAGAGCAGTGTCTGTGTGTTAGCACACCTGTACATGGGAATTCCATGAGGGCCTTCACAACCACCAAAACACCCATTTCTATAACCTGTTGTGGCTGCTGCTGTATGGGATATTACATGTACTCTGTTAAGCTCCTCTCCATACCGGCTACACAAGCCCTGCAGTACCATCACAACAGTGTTGTACAAATGAGTTGATAGGCATGGGATACCCATTGTGTTCTGGCAAATGTGGGTATGTGTGCATGTCCGTTTATCTGTAGGGTAGTGCATTCTGAGGCCAAAAACACCTATTACAATACCTATTGCCAGACGGTAGTACAGATAGTGTTGCTGCTGCCCATCGGTGAGGCATGACAATGCAACACCCTGCTATGCATGTGGCATGTGCATCAGATGCATATCCCTGTAGTACCACTGTTGGGATCTTCAATGGGTTGTATTGCAGTTGTGGCCAGTATGTGATGGTGGGTATATCAGACTGTCATCATGGGTGTCGGAGAGTACAATATCTACTGGGGGATGTGGGTGGTGTGTACATCATCATTACACCAAGTTACACCCGGTATATGTCCCATGTACCACGTTATGGTTACCACTGTCACCATCAACCATACAGGTAACTGATACCACATTCCAGGCCAGTTATGCATGTGCTGTATGCAGCCTACCTGTAAAACATTGGACACACTGTCAAGTTAGTTAGCAGTGATAGGCCCTGGTCTCGTGGATGTGTGTCTGCCTATGTGTCTGTTAATGTGTATATGAAGGTATGTCATACTATGTATTGTCCATATACACCCATTACATCCCCTGTTAGCATATTGTACATGTCTGGGGGTGTTCTACATGTAACATGTAACCTGGGACACACCTCACCCAAAATGCTGTGTGGTGTGTGCAATGTAAGCCACACACTTTATTATCACTACATACCTAGGTAGGGGTGTAGTCCCAGTGTTGCCATGTGGATGGGTCTACATCATGTTGCAGGGTATACATGCCCCAGCAGGTCACCTGTCCATGTGGCACAGGCAATAACTGTTATACCAACCTGTGACATGTATTCAACTGTACCCCAGATATGTCACAGCCATGGTGTTACCACAGTGCCATACCCCATTGTAGAATATGACTGCAGTCCATCCTCATGCTGACACATGTACACCTCCAACACAAATGGATAACATTATAGAGGCACAATCAAATAGTGTTACAGCTATAACGCATTATTGCTGGATGGCTACACTACCTGACATATATGCATTACACTTTACTCCTTACAACATGCTACATTGCAGTACTGTGGTAAACTGTAGTACAGTCATTATGTGCATCAGAACCATTTGTAGACTGTCCCTGCATTGATGGCATGGATGCCAGGGATGTGGCACAGGTATCATCATATGCACAATGTGTGTTGTTGGTTTGACAGAGGCCGAGGGTGGGCCATACATTTGACACCATGTGTGTGCATGAGGGGTGTACTGAGGTGAGCTAGGTGTGGTGATGTGGTATGTGTAGATATGGGGTTGCCCTAGGTGTGTTTGTATAGTGTGTGGGTATGCATGCACACAGTTCTGCCATGTGGCTGCCCAACACAGGTGTTTATGGACAGCTGCAGACCATACCCAGCAGGGTGTGCAGTTCACTGCCTCTGGCCAGGGACACATGGACTGTACTTGCCAGGGTTTCCATGGGCATGTCCAGCTACAGGCCTTGATGTGCTACTCTCACCTGATGATGACAAATGTCCGCTGGTACCAGGTCCCTCATGGGACTGGCCAGGACCACGTGCACATGGCCTGCTGTTGTGTAGTTTGGACAGTGCCCCCCTGCACTGCCAGGGCTGTTACTGCCACTATGGGAGCCCTTTGGTGTCCTAGCATGTCCATGTTGACTGCCAGCTGTTGGTATTGCTGGCCTACAGCCACGTGGCAGTCACCACACCCATACCACACATTCAGGAATGGACAGACTACGGTCGATGAGGGCCATCATCTCACCAGACCGTCTATCCATGAACTCAGTTAATGCACGGATAGCACCAGCCAGTTCACGGGTGTTTTCACTTGCAGATGTGAGAGCAGCCCTCTGCAGCCTCAGGCCCTGTCTGGTGTAATGTTCTATACATGCCTGCACCTCCATGACAGCCTGAAACATGTGCCTGCTGGTACCAGCTATGTTGCCTCTGCCAGGGGCATGATGTCCAGCGGCCCTACAACGAGCACCCTGGGACATCTGCCTATGTGGTGCCCTGCCAGACTTCTGGCTATGCCTGCTGTGACCAGACACAGTAGGCATGGTTAACACACTTTCCTGTGCACAGCCACCAAACACCAGTGGTCCCTCCACTATGGCAACTGGTGATGGGATATGTATAGGCACCGAAACTGTGTGGGGGGTTGGGGTGGTTAAAAGGGGGATGTCAAATGATGGCGCTGTTTCGACCCCTGACAACCCCACCTATGCCTCAACAGTACTATCATCATCTTCGGGGTCTGTATGGACACCATCATCAGATTGCATGCAGGTGGGACCCTGACCCACCTCACCAGCACGCACTTTAAAACCTGTACAACATTGCCTAACAGTACATACCCACACACACACACACACACACACACACACACACACACAACCGTAATACCTGTCTGTCCGTGACTTTACAGACATTCCAACGTATATGTCCATGTATACTCCATCCTGCATCTCACTTGATAACATATACAATTGATAACACTCATTAACATATCAGTCCTATAAATGCCTACACAAGCAATCACAACACAAGACCTCTTACTACATTACCTGCCTGACCTGTTTGTCATGGTTTTAGATGACCTCACTGCTATCATTCGGTGTTCACCCTGTGTATGTCCAGACATCATGAGCATGGCCCTATATGTGTGGGCTACTATATTCACTCCATAATATCAAACACTGGTGTGTCATGTGTATGTAATGCTCAGTACATGCCAGATATGCTGCTCAATCAGCCTATCATATGACAACTGTAATATATGGATACACTCCCTTGTGTTGACTAGTACTTCCCCAATGCATCTATAGTGCTACATATGTGGGTTGTATGTGACCTCTCTGCTGAATGTGATATTAAGGGTGTCCCTGGTGTCTATCTTCTCTCTCAATGCCTATTCTATGTTACAGACCATATTATACTGTCAGCTGTCCTATGATTACATACATGACAAGTATTATTGGTGTGTATTGTGGCAGTCCATGTCCAGGTACTGCAAGATCCCAAAGGGAGGTACTGCTGTATGAACACCCCACAATCACACATGCGCATACATGTCCAGCCACACAAACACACACATATGCACACACGCATCCTACATGAATCAACCTCCCTCCACTTCACCAGACTGACCCTACAGACAAACTAACTACCCACCAGGATGCACACACACACATACAGGTGAGGTTGTGCAATGATAGTACACACAGTCCTCTTATTACCCATCTGTCAACATGCATAACATATGGTACCCAACAGATTGCAATGCAGCTATATTCAATCCATGCTAGCAACAGTATACATGTGTGTGATGCATGTACTCTGTAACTAGGTGATGCCCATTCCCCTGGATACCACTGCACCCATGTACACAGTACGGCTGTGCACCTGTTCTGCACCCTGCCATGTACTGTGCACCACACCTCACAGATGTACAGCCCATTGCTGAATGTGTACTACTGTGTCAGTTATGTCAGCTTTAATGCTCACAGCCCCTATGTTTTCCAGCGATGTATACCTGGGATGATATGCGGACAGATGTCTTTGTGAATGCCTGATGTCTGATTTACAGCTCTCAACATCAGCGGACCATGTATGACCAATCCAATACTCTTACACTGACAACTATCAGAGCCTACCATGGCTATGGGGGTGTACACACCCTTATTGATATGACACACCCATCCCTGATCTGCCAGGGGACCACATCACCGCATATCTTAACAGTACATGAGCTTGATATGTGACATATGTCCTGTACTTTCACATGCAGTGTCCACGGAATTTGTTAGGTGTGTGGATGCTGACCACGATGCATACACAACATGTGGGCATATGTGTGCAAACCTTTATCATGATGGTTTGTCGCACCTCTTGTTCTGTGTACTACAGCAGTCACTACTCCTAGCAGGGATATACCAGCGTGGGCCATCTGCATCTGCCAGTGTATGTTCAGTCTGCCCTACACATGTCCCCCTAATCTGCATGATTGCAAGGTCTAATCATGTGCACATCCCTTGGTGTTCATACACTGCCATCACTATCGCTGTAGGGGTAGGGTTACATCTGCCACAGGTCCTGTATCTGACTATGTGCAGATATAGCCATTCTTAGCATCCACAGGATCCCTGCTGCAGTGCACTGGTGTGTCATGCTGACACCCCCCCTTCAGCCTTTTTGCAGATGCATGGCAAGTAAGCCCTACTTTGCAGTGTCCCATACACTGAACACCACATGTTACAGCATAGTCCCAGCTGATAATGTGGACCACTGTAATGCTTTATGCCATAGTGTATCTCTGCAGCAGTTGCCATTGTCCTACAGGTATATACACTGGTGTTGCACTGTATATGCGTGTTCTTCCATACATGTCCCTACTGTAGGCCATGTCTCCCACCATTATGTTACTCCCTGTGGACACATTCTGCAATGACAGGATGCTAGTTATCATGCAGGTGTCTGACATACGCTTCCAATACCCCATCATGGTCACTCCTGTGATGCCATGCATTTCACAGCAACAATACTTGCACATGTATAGCATGCATTATGGGTATGTGTGTTAGATGTGTGCATGGAATATACCATTGCCATTACATGCCCGGTGTATTGGCAAGCATCTACATAAATCATACTCACCAGCTACAGGCTGCTGCCTTGGTGGTATCCTAGATGGACCTACATAAGAGGGTGAGAGATGCAAAGTCAGTGGCCACACCTGTGGCATTGCTACAGGGTGGGTGCAGTATTACAATACATCAACAATACATTCCACAATACTACCACATATGGAAATCTGTTTATCACTACTATGCAGCAACAAAATATATCTATGACATGTCAGATATGCACGATCAACCTGTACCGATGCAGATGTATACACAACAGTGGTCTACTGATGTGCCCTGTGGCCTTACCTGCATGCTCCTCGGCCAGTGTGTGGGTGGCACCCACCTCCACAAAGGTGTCCAGTGGTTGATGGCTAGCTGGACGGGCAGGTGCCACAAGGCTGGCCAGGAGCTCCTTCACACTTGTCAGGGGGGATGGATGGCATGGCCCTCCTCTGTGGTGAGGTGATCCCCCCGGACTGCAGCAGCACGCTGACGGGCATTGCGAAGCAGGTCAGAACAATGATGCTGGACCTGCTCATAACTGTGGTTGTGCAGTCCAACATCATTGACACTGTAGACTAGGTCATTCCACAGGGCAGTCTGCTCCTGTTGAAGATGGGCAGACCAGCCAAACAAGATTGCATAGTGCTGTATTAGTTCATTCAGCAGGATTTCATTTTCAGCTGCTGTGTAGGCTGGCAGCCTTCCATGGGACATCGTGCCTGAAAGCCATAAAGATGGACACAGGTGTGAGCAAGTCATACAGCAAGGTTACCACAGTTCTTAATAATACACATTACTGTCACCTCCCCACCATATCAGCGACAACAAACTGTTTGTAGCCATGTTCCTTGTGTGGACACTATCATTGCTGGCCTGTTATAGACTATTCACCTGTATGCCATAGTCAGGGCCAGAATGGTTCCATATATGTTTGTGGTATGCTTGCTATGTGTTTGCTGCACATCTGACATTCTGTGTTATTGTGGTTATCTGTGCATGCTGTTGGACATGTTCTGAGATTGTGTAGACTATTACTACCAACATATGTTCGATAACAGTGACACAATAGCATGTATATGTACTACTGGCCAGCAGAACCACCTCTCCAAACTCATCTGCCCATGTTACCAGGCACCATCACATGTGTGACCCACCCTTGGCCCTCCTCATGTACTGGTCCAGCAATACCATCAGGTGGAACCAGCCCAGGGGATGTTGTCCCCCTTGGGGCACACACAGACATGTTCCTGTCTCCTGAGGACAGGTCCAGGGTCTGTTCCATAACAGGCTCCACAGACACATGTGGGATGTGCTACATCACCTTGAGGCACTCAGTACACATGCCCAGGGCCCACATGCTCCTCCTGCTCAGCCTCCAGGCAAGGCACCTTTGAGACGTAGACTGCTGTTGTGAGTAGCAGTGGTTGGGAGGCTTGTTCCCTTTGTGCCCACATCACAGACCTCACACACCATCAAGGATGTTTACCTACCACATGTCACATACCACCCCTGTAGGCTGTCCTCTATATCCACCAACCCTGACCACCTTCACAACTGTACCTGCCATACTTCCCCTTATTCCCATTCCATACTTCACAGACAAGGGCAATGTGGTCCCAACAAGGGGTTCACATGTGACATATCCGTCCATGTTGCACACACTGACAGCTGTAGATATCTGTGTGTATTGCTATGTGTGCTGTTTCCTTGCACATATCATGCAATACTGTGGTAGTAATATAGGGGACATATATTTACATACATATATGTGTGTGTGTGTTTGTATATATGCAGATGTGCATATAGGTATATATCTATATATGTGTAGATATATGTGATGTATATATGTGCTCATATATATGTCTACACATGGGTATCTGTGTATTTGTGGACATACCTGCATATGTGTGTGTATATATATATATATGTATACATACATATATATATATATATATATATATATATATAGATATATATATATATATATATATATATACACACACACACACACACACACACACACACACACACACACACATACACACACACATATGCATACCTATATGTGGGGTACATTCAGACATTAGGTCCACAATCTCAAAACTCCTGCACAGCTGCGCTGTTCTGTCTTGCTACAACACAGGCAAGTGCAACATATGGACACAGCCTGACATTAGAGGGGTATATGTAAGGCCAAATTGCAGGTAACCCTATTACACACCCATGGCATTCCTGCATGCTACAATACAGGTTAATCTGAGTATCCTGCAAGTGATGGGCTGTGGAACCCACGTGTCCATCATTATGGCATTACTCCCATCACCAGGTATTGGCCACATAAAATACATACTTTCCATTACACAACACACACACTATGATGGCTTACATCTTATCAGTCAGTGCTGCTCTGCATGGTTGATGGGTATGGCCCACTACCCACAGGGATGGACTCTATTGTCCTTAGCAGTTGTTCAGCTGAACATCATTACAACAACACATGAAGGCACATGTAAATCATTCCACATCATCTATCCCATTATTATGGACCAAGAACTATGGTCAGTTACATACATATATACTTCACATACCTGTTCTGGGAATGCAGACTCTTCTGGATGTTTTGTTTTTTTTTCTGTGCCTTATATGCAAACACTCTCTCTCTCTCTCTCTCTCTCTCTCTCTCACTGTTAGTCTCTCTCCAGTAAATGGAATGAGCTGCTTTTCATAAGTTGCAGCAAGGAATTTATAGGTGATGCACATGATCAGGTGATGGCCTCTGCACCAATCAGTGTCCACCACTTGCTACCTGCATGCGGCATGCTGTGTAGTACTTCCAATTACCACTATCATGGCAACCAACTACGATAAATTCCTACGTCATATGAGCATAGTCCCTTTACCTTTCCTGTATGATGGGCATCCTTCCTGTGTGTGGGCAGCAGGGTTACAGACAGGAGGTACCAATACCTCTTACAGGAAAACCTGCACACTCAGGCCAGCTACATATCTGTAGGAGGTTCCAGAACTGCAGACAGAGTGTGAGTAGTGTTGTCTGCATTGTATAGCACCAGTGTTACAGGGTTTGTGTGTGCATACTAGTTTAACTTGGAATGCAGTCTGTCTGCATAGATCTCAACTGTGGGCCTATCCTCTTGATGGCCAGAGGTGTGCCTATTATGTTTTGTCTGTCCATCACACAGGTCTTGCATCAGATATATCACTGGCAGTGTGTGTGTTGAGTGCTATCAGTACATGGCTACATCCATTTCTGTTTCTAACTACATATTCCTGACTAAGGGTATGTTGCAAACTATCCTATAACACCAGTGACTTGCTTAGTGTATGACAACAGTTTTACACATATGGGCCTGTGTTCCAGCCTCTATCCTCCACCTACATACCAGGCATTGTACATATGACATGCTGTCAGGGGTTGTTATATATTGGGCTTTGAGTATGTCATGCTGCCATTCTTGCCATCAGTCCACTGCTGTTGTGTCCCCCAAACATACTGTGGGGTTGGGTCCATATATGTGTGGACTTCACCTACACAATACATGTGTGCCCTTATGCACTCCAAAGGCCAGTGTATGCAACAGTGGTATATGGCCCTGTATTATTGAGTCTGGGGGGGATGCACCATAACTAACCTAGGCTGTTAAAACATTTGGGGGTATCAGAGGTAAGCTGCCTTAAGGTATCTGGATGTACATTACTATACAATTCACCTTGGGTAAATGCAGGCCTACTGCCTCCTACCATACATATTGTTCTGTTTGTCATTATGATTGTGATGGGTGTGTAAATGGGACATACGTGGTTTATTACTCTCATGAGATTTTGGGGAGTTGCTAGTGTGCCAGCTTTGTTCTCAGATGTATGACAATCAGTTGTATTTCCTGTTTGCTGCCTATACATCTGGGATCATCCCACTGATTTCCCAGGGGGACAGGCAACAGATATGGGCCAATTTACTGGACATTATGGACATATCTGTACAGTTGTGGGGTATGGTTCTGTATGCAGACTACTACTGCTCCCAGGATTCAAACCATGACTGTGTGTGCTAAAATACAACAGTTCACATCTCAGTTGCATGTGCTATTCAGATTGTGCTGTCTGTCTGTTCATTGTTCAAATGTTATCATGTTTCAGTGGGAGAGAGCCCATTTATTTAATGATATGAACCCTTATAGCGCTAGAATATTGATTATAAATGATTTGTGGATGACCTCTTCCTCATTTGGCAAGGGTCTAAATCTGAGTTTACAAAATGTCATGCATTCATGACTAGCACAACTAACTTTTTACATTTTAAGACAGAAATAGCTCCTTCCACAATCAATTTCTTAGATATAGCTTTAAGAAAGAATGAGCTTTCACAAATTAATACCTCAATGTATAAGAAAGAAATATGAATGAACAATTACTTACACAGGACCAGCATGCATCTACGACACATTTATAAAAATATAGTACAAAATATTTAAGGATAGCAAGGCTTAAAACTGAAGAGTCAAAGATAAATCTACAACTACATGCTACAGCATGTGAGTCAAACATTGTAGATAGTATACAAAAGGATATTTTAGATAAATGTGACACAGTATTCAGATCTTTTTTCAATAGTTCAGGACAAAGCAGAACTACTAACGAATGTCATAACTAATGTAGGTTTACTATGATCTATAGCAGTAACATTCATAAAAATGACATTATATCTAGATACTGGCCAATTTTATTGTGAATACCAGAACTATGAACAACAGTCACTGAGTAATCATCTTTCAGTTACAAAACATCAACCAATCTAAAAAATATGCTCTGTTATAAAGAACAATTGACTACTCAATTTTACTTTCAAAGTAATAGGCATGGAACTTTTACTTGCAATAACTGTGTTCACTGTAGTTTTATAAGTACAGAAAATACCATTTTACATCGAGTGACACATAAACCCTTTACTATCTTAACATATGGCAACTGCAATTCTAAGAATTTAATTCATTTAGCAACTTGCAGTAAATGTCCAGGTTATTACATAGGAAAAAACAATAGGAAACTCAAAGAAAAAATAGGCCAGCATCTATCAGAAATTGCAATTCTAAGAATTTAATTCATTTAGCAACTTGGAGTAAATGTCCAGGTTACTACATAGGAAAAACCAGTAGGAAACTCAAAAAAAGAATAAGCCAACATCTATCAGAAATCAAGAGGCACATTTTAATCAATTCATTATATAAACATATAAATGAAACAGATCAAACTCATTCCTTTAATTTCTTATTTTAAAAATTATTTTACAGCCATAAGGGGAGGAAACATTACACTCCTAAATGAACAAGAAGCGCTCTGATGGATCCTCAGATTTAAATCACATAACCCTCCAGGAACAAATTATATAGTTACTATTAAGCCCTATCTAAAGCATCTTCACAACCAGATACATTAGCTTTACTAGCTATATTTTTTCATGTTTTAAATGTTTATAATATAACTCCATCACCATATTTCCCCTGCAAGATCAACACATTTCATGCAACCATCTTTATGTGGCTATTTTTTTCAGAACTATATCCTTTAGTGCTTAAACATTTAGTACATTTTTATATCCACTGTATATAAACAGGAGATAAGCCCAGTTCAAGAGCCAGTTAAACTCCATTAGCCCACCCTCTGGTCCCAGTGTGGGATCCAATGTGTCTCTCTATATAGTAGCATGACCCCTGGCACACAAGTCACAAATTTGGTGATATAGTCTGGCCTAGATGGTGACAGTCATGTGGATGTGGCTGTAGCCTCAGATGTGGGGGAAAACATGTCCAACCAATCTGATAATGATGGGACAGGAGATGGTGGACAGGATGAGGCATGTAGAACACAACCCCATATTGAGTCTCCTGGTGATGTTAACACTTCCCCACAACACAGCAATACTGCCCATTGCTGTAGACATAGGCATGTAGCTGGTGTGCATGGGCATGTGTGAAAAGGTATCTGCCTATTCCTACAGGCAAAGAAATGCTCCCAATAATGCCATGGATCTGACATCTGTGCACTTGCCATTCAACAGATCATGTTGCACACCAGATGGGTATGCTGCATCAAGAACAGAAGTGCAGACATAGTGAGGTCATGGCATCACCGGCTGCACAGAATGAAAGCATATTATCTCTGGTGTGCTCCATTGAATCCCTGACTGCAACATCTCTACAGCAGTGCTGTAGGAAAAGCAGAGCTCTGCTTGCCCTGACTGTGCTTATCCAATTGCCAGATGGGAGAAGCAGACCAGACATTGCCCATTGGCTATTGGTGTCTACGGTGCAAGTGCATGCACTTCTGCTTCTGGCCTATTCAATGTGGGCAAGGTAGTCATGAACAGTTGACTCATACTCATGTTCCTTCCCACAGTGTGTTTCCACATGCTGATGTCACTCCATCCATCTCTTCTGTAAAGCAACCTGGGATAAGTGTTTCCATACATGGTAGTGACAGACCGGATGACAATATGAGCCATCAATGTGGGTGCCTTAGGCTGCTTTAGGATAACATTGACAGCTGATCTTATCTGTCCGATAGTGTCAATCTCACCCTGTAGCAATGATGATTGCTGTGCAGACCACTGACAATGTCATCTGTCTGTGGTTGATGTGAAATTTAATGCCACTGGAGTCTGACATTTTTACTACCCATAGGTGATTCCATTTAGTACATTACAGTTTATCCATACTTTACATTGATATATGTTGCTTGTGATACTGACACCAGTTCTGCATTTTGTTCTGAGATGGTTTCCTGTTTACATCTTTTGATAGTGGACAGATAGGAATGTGTTTCATGGATGTATGTCCATTGTTGTCTACCATACACAAATACAAAACTATGAGTCTGTTATATACCTGTGACACTTGTAGCCTGAGTTTATCTGTGTTGGAATAGATTTGTATATATTCATACTGTTATATGTTAGAATTATATTATGTCTGATGCTCAGTGTGCACGTCTACTGGGTAATTGCCATTAGATGCAATCTGTGTTGCTGTGGTTGGGCAGCATCTGAATACCAATGTTTAATGCATGCTTAATGCATGTATTTCTATACATGTGGCTTGTCTGGACTCAAAGGTGTGTGTCAGACACACTGTTGCCTAGCCTGAACATGTAGTCACACTCTCTGTTATCCATGCCTGTTTCTTCTGTCCCCTGTGTCCTCATGCTCCTCCTCTGATAGCTGTGGAATGTCATATTCAGAAATCTTGGATTCTTGGGGTAGGTCTCCCATTCCTGCAGCTGGCAGACCACCATGAGCTGTTGTTAGCATATTGTGTAGCATGGTGCACAAAGCTATAATCTGTGCTGCCTTTTTACATGTATATTGCAGTGCACCCCAGATGTGTCCAGCTATCTGAACCTAGTTTTCAGTACAACAAACACAAGCTCAATGGTATTTCATGTTGTTGTATGTGCCCTGTTATAGGCCTCCTCTGCAGGGTTTGACATTTCTCTGTAGGGGGTCATTAGCCACATATCATGTAGATAACCTCATTAAACTGTTGTGGGAGATGAACACATATGTTGTCAGCATGGATAATGTTTAAATGGATGTCCTTAGCTTATATCCTAGTTATGATTCGGTACTTAACCCAGCCACTGGGGATGCACAAGCCAGTGCATTTCTTTGTGCCGGTCCCAAGCCCAGATAAATGGGGAGGGTTGCATCAGGAAGGGCATCCGGTATAAAATTGTGCCACATCACACATGCAGAAAACTGTACAGAAACTCATACCGGATTAGTTGAGGCCTGGGTTAACAACGACCGCCACCAGTACTGTTGGCCAACAGGGTGCTGGCGGAAATTGGGCTACTGTTGGCCGAAGGAGGAGAAGAGGCGGAAGGCATGCCCGAAGGCAGGTAAGGGCTAGGACTGTGATAGTGAGGGTCGAAAATTTGAATGTTGGCAGTATGACTGGTATAGGGAGGGAGCTAGCTGATATGATGAACTGAAGGATGGTTGGTATATTGTGTGTGCAAGAGACCAGATGGAAGGGGAGCAAGGCTAGGTGTATCGGAGGCGGTTTCAAATTGTTTTATCATGGTGTGGATGGGAGGAGAAATGGCGTAGGCATTATCCTGAAGGAAGAGTATGCTAAGAGTGTTTTGGAGGTGAAAAGAGTGTCGGATAGAGTAATATTTATGAAGCTGGAAATTGATGGTGTAATGATGAATGTTCTTAGTGCTAATGCTCCACAAGTTGGGTGTGCAATTGATGAGAAAGAAAAATTTTGGAGTGAATTGGATGAAGTGGTGATGACTATACCCAAGGGTGAGAGAGTGGTGATTGGAGCAGATTTCAATGGGCATGTTGGTGAAGGGAACAGAGGGGATGAGGAAGTGATGGGTAGGTATGGTGTTAAACAAAGGAATGCAGAAGGTCAGATGGTAGTGGATTTTGTGAAAAGGATGGACATGTCTGTGGTGAATACATATTTTAACAAGAGGGAGGAGCATAGGGTGACATACAAGAGTGGAGGAAGATGCACACAGGTGGATTATATCTTATATAGGAGGGCCAGTTTGAAGGAGATTGGAGACTGTAAAGTGATTACCGGGGAAAGTGTCATTAGGCAGCATAGGATGGTGGTTTGTAGGATGACGTTTGTGATCAAGAAGAGGAGGAGTGTGAGGGCAGCACCAAGGATCAAATGGTGGAAATTGAAAAGGGGTAATTGTGAGGTGGAGTTCAGGGATGAGTTAAGACAGGCACTGTGTGGCAGTGAAGAGTTACCAAATAGCTGGGTAACTACAGCAGAGCTAGTAAGGGAGACGGCTAGAAAGGTGCTTGGTATGACATTTTGACATAGGAAGGATGACAAGGAGACATGGTAGTGGAATGAGGAAGTACAGGAGAGTATACAGAGAAAGAGGTTGGCAAAGAAGAAGTGTTATTGTCTGAGAGATGAAGAAAGTAGACAGGAGTATAAGGTGATGAGGTGCATGGCAAAGAAAGAGGTGGTGAAGGCTAAGGATAAGGCATATAAAGAGTTGTATGAAAGGTTGGACACTAAGGAGGGAAAAAAGGACCTGTACCAATTGGCTAGACAGAGGGACCGAGCTAGGAAAGATGTGCAGCAGGTAAAGGTGATAAAGAATAATGAGGGAAACATAGTTACAAGCGAGAAAAGTGTGTTGAGGAGATGGAAAGAGTACTTTGAGGGGTAGATGAATGAAGAGAATGAGAGAGAGAGAAGGCTGGATGATGTAGGTATAGTGAATCATGAAGTACAATGGATTAGCAGGGCGGAAGTAAGGATAGCTATGAAGAAGATGAAGAATGGAAAGGCTGTTGGCCCAGATGACATACCTGTGGAAGCATGGAGGTATTTAGGTGAAATGGCAGTGGAGGTTTTAACCAGATTGTTTAATGAAATCTTGGAAAGTGAGAGGATGCCTGAGGAATGGAGAAAAAGGGTTTTGGTACCGATTTTTAAGAATAAGGGTGATGTGCAGAGCTGCAGTAACTACAGAGGGATTAAATTGATCAGTCACAGCATGAAGTTATGGGAAAGAGTAGTGGAAGCTAGGTTAAGAAGGGACGTGACGATTAGTGATCAGCAGTATGGTTTCATGCTGAGAAAGAGTACTACAGATGCGGTGTTTGCTCTGAGAGTGTTGATGGAGAAGTACAGAGAATGTCAGAAGGAGTTGCATTGTGTTTTTGTAGACTTAGAGAAAGCATATGACAGGGTGCCTAGAGAAGACTTGTGGTATTGTATGAGGAAGTCAGGAGTGTCAGAGAAGTATGTAAGAGTGGTACAGGATATGTACAAGGGTAGTGTGACAGTGGTGAGGTCTGCTGTGGGAGTGACAGATGCGTTTAAGGTGGAGGTGGGATTACATCAAGGATCAGCTCTGAGCCCTTTCTTATTTCCAATGGTGATGGACAGGTTGACAGATGAGATCATACAGGAGTCCCTGTGGACTATGATGTTTGCAGATGACATTGGGATCTGTAGTGAGAGTAGGGAACAGGTGGAGGAGACCCTGGAGAGATGGAGAAATGCTCTAGAGAGAAGAGGAATGAAGGTCAGCAGGACTAAGACAGAATATATGTGTGTGAATGAGAGGGAGGATAGAGGAATGGTGAGGATGCAAGGAGTAGAGGTGGTGAAGGTGGATGATTTTAAATACTTGGGGTCAATAGTTCAAAGTAACGGTGATTGTGGAAGAGAGGTGAAGAAGAGAGTACAGGCAAGATGGAGTGGGTGGAGAAGAGTGTCAGGAATGATTTGTGACAGACGAGTACCTTTAAGAGTGAAAGGGAAGGTCTACAAGAGGGCAGTGAGACCAGCTATGTTATATGGGTTGGAGACAGTGGCATTGACAAAAAGGCAGGAGTTTGAGCTGGATGTGACAGAGTTAAAGATGTTAAGATTTGCACTGGGTGTGACGAGGGTGGACAGGATTAGGAATAAGTATATTAGAGGGTAGCCCAGGTTGGAAGGTTTGGAGACAAAGCCAGAGAGGCAAGATTATGTTGGTTTGGACATGTGCTGAGGAGGGATGCTGAGTATATTGGGAAAAAGATGCTAAGGATGAAGCTACCAGGTAAAAGGAAAAGAGGAAGGCCTAAGATAAGGTTTATGGATGTGGTGAGTGAGGACATGCAGGTGGATGGTGTGACAGAGCAAGATGCAGAGGACAGGAAGAAATGGAAACAGGTGATCTGCTGTGGTGACCCCTAACGGGAACAGCCGAAAGAAGATGATGATGAGTGTCATCTCATGGGTTGGCCACAGAACCCATCTCGAAATACTTAGAGTTTGAACTCAAGAAATATCTTACAGCAGCATATATACTTGCAAAAGGCTCTAAATTCTTTATTCAATAAATCTCAAAGTGGTCCACCTCAAACAATTACAAGGACTTCATCTTTTCCACCTTAAACAAAGATTCTTTATTCACAATGATTTATAATGTGTATGGACTCACACAAGTTAAAAACATTGAGTTTTCAAACTTTTTACAGGTTAAAATTAATGTAATATGTGAGCTGCTGACTCTTGTCTTAGTTAATAATGTTTTCATTTTTCAACAACTTTACCACCCTATGAAAGGTGTGGCAATGGGTACTCCTGTTCCCAACACCTGTGCAAATGTTATCATGTTTCAGTGGGAGAGAGCCCATTTATTTAATGATATGAACCCTTATAGCGCTAGAATATTGATTATAAATGATTTGTGGATGACCTCTTCCTCATTTGGCAAGGGTCTAAATCTGAGTTTACAAAATGTCATGCATTCATGACTAGCACAACTAACTTTTTACATTTTAAGACAGAAATAGCTCCTTCCACAATCAATTTCTTAGATATAGCTTTAAGAAAGAATGAGCTTTCACAAATTAATACCTCAATGTATAAGAAAGAAATATGAATGAACAATTACTTACACAGGACCAGCATGCATCTACAACACATTTATAAAAATATAGTACAAAATATTTAAGGATAGCAAGGCTTAATACTGAAGAGTCAAAGATAAATCTACAACTACATGCTACAGCATGTGAGTCAAACATTGTAGATAGTATACAAAAGGATATTTTAGATAAATGTGACACAGTATTCAGATCTTTTTTCAATAGTTCAGGACAAAGAAGAACTACTAACGAATGTCATAACTAATGTAGGTTTACTATGATCTATAGCAGTAACATTCATAAAAATGACATTATATCTAGATACTGGGCAATTTTATTGTGAATACCAGAACTATGAACAACAGTCACTGAGTAATCATCTTTCAGTTACAAAACATCAACCAATCTAAAAAATATGCTCTGTTATAAAGAACAACTTACTACTCAATTTTACTTTCAAAGTAATAGGCATGGAACTTTTACTTGCAATAACTGTGTTCACTGTAGTTTTATAAGTACAGAAAATACCATTTTACATCGAGTGACACATAAACCCTTTACTATCTTAACATATGGCAACTGCAATTCTAAGAATTTAATTCATTTAGCAACTTGCAGTAAATGTCCAGGTTATTACATAGGAAAAAACAATAGGAAACTCAAAGAAAAAATAGGCCAGCATCTATCAGAAATTGCAATTCTAAGAATTTAATTCATTTAGCAACTTGGAGTAAATGTCCAGGTTACTACATAGGAAAAACCAGTAGGAAACTCAAAAAAAGAATAAGCCAACATCTATCAGAAATCAAGAGGCACATTTTAATCAATTCATTATATAAACATATAAATGAAACAGATCAAACTCATTCCTTTAATTTCTTATTTTAAAAATTATTTTACAGCCATAAGGGGAGGAAACATTACACTCCTAAATGAACAAGAAGCGCTCTGATGGATCCTCAGATTTAATAACCCTCCAGGAACAAATTATATAGTTACTATTAAGCCCTATCTAAAGCATCTTCACAACCAGATACATTAGCTTTACTAGCTATATTTTTTCATGTTTTAAATGTTTATAATATAACTCCATCACCATATTTCCCCTGCAAGATCAACACATTTCATGCAACCATCTTTATGTGGCTATTTATTTCAGAACTATATCCTTTAGTGCTTAAACATTTAGTACATTTTTATATCCACTGTATATAAACAGGAGATAAGCCCAGTTCAAGAGCCAGTTAAACTCCATTAGCCCACCCTCTGGTCCCAGTGTGGGATCCAATGTGTCTCTCTATATAGTAGCATGACCCCTGGCACACAAGTCACAAACTTGGTGATATAGTCTGGCCTAGATGGTGACAGTCATGTGGATGTGGCTGTAGCCTCAGATGTGGGGGAAAACATGTCCAACCAATCTGATAATGATGGGACAGGAGATGGTGGACAGGATGAGGCATGTAGAACACAACCCCATATTGAGTCTCCTGGTGATGTTAACACTTCCCACAACACAGCAATACTGCCCATTGCTGTAGACATAGGCATGTAGCTGGTGTGCATGGGCATGTGTGAAAAGGTATCTGCCTATTCCTACAGGCAAAGAAATGCTCCCAATAATGCCATGGATCTGACATCTGTGCACTTGCCATTCAACAGATCATGTTGCACACCAGATGGGTATGCTGCATCAAGAACAGAAGTGCAGACATAGTGAGGTCATGGCATCACCGGCTGCACAGAATGAAAGCATATTATCTCTGGTGTGCTCCATTGAATCCTGACTGCAACATCTCTACAGCAGTGCTGTAGGAAAAGCAGAGCTCTGCTTGCCCTGACTGTGCTTATCCAATTGCCAGATGGGAGAAGCAGACCAGACATTGCCCATTGGCTATTGGTGTCTATGGTGCAAGTGCATGCACTTCTGCTTCTGGCCTATTCAATGTGGGCAAGGTAGTCATGAACAGTTGACTCATACTCATGTTCCTTCCCACAGTGTGTTTCCACATGCTGATGTCACTCCATCCATCTCTTCTGTAAAGCAACCTGGGATAAGTGTTTCCATACATGGTAGTGACAGACCGGATGACAATATGTGCCATCAATGTGGGTGCCTTAGGCTGCTTTAGGATAACATTGACAGCTGATCTTATCTGTCCGATAGTGTCAATCTCACCCTGTAGCAATGATGATTGCTGTGCAGACCACTGACAATGTCATCTGTCTGTGGTTGATGTGAAATTTAATGCCACTGGAGTCTGACATTTTTACTACCCATAGGTGATTCCATTTAGTACATTACAGTTTATCCATACTTTACATTGATATATGTTGCTTGTGATACTGACAACAGTTCTGCATTTTGTTCTGAGATGGTTTCCTGTTTACATCTTTTGATAGTGGACAGATAGGAATGTGTTTCATGGATGTATGTCCATTGTTGTCTACCATACACAAATACAAAACTATGAGTCTGTTATATACCTGTGACACTTGTAGCCTGAGTTTATCTGTGTTGGAATAGATTTGTATATATTCATACTGTTATATGTTAGAATTATATTATGTCTGATGCTCAGTGTGAACGTCTACTGGGTAATTGCCATTAGATGCAATCTGTGTTGCTGTGGTTGGGCAGCATCTGAATATCAATGTTTAATGCATGCTTAATGCATGTACTTCTATACATGTGGCTTGTCTGGACTCAAAGGTGTGTGTCAGACACACTGTTGCCTAGCCTGGACATGTAGTCACACTCTCTGTTATCCATGCCTGTTTCTTCTGTCCCCTGTGTCCTCATGCTCCTCCTCTGATAGCTGTGGAATGTCATATTCAGAAATCTTGGATTCTTGGGGTAGGTCTCCCATTCCTGCAGCTGGCAGACCACCATGAGCTGTTGTTAGCATATTGTGTAGCATGGTGCACAAAGCTATAATCTGTGCTGCCTTTTTACATGTATATTGCAGTGCACCCCAGATGTGTCCAGCTATCTGAACCTAGTTTTCAGTACAACAAACACAAGCTCAATGGTATTTCTTGTTGTTGTATGTGCCCTGTTATAGGCCTCCTCTGCAGGGTTTGACATTTCTCTGTAGGGGGTCATTAGCCACAGATCAAGTAGATAACCTCATTAAACTGTTGTGGGAGATGAACACATATGTTGTCAGCATGGATAATGTTTAAATGGATGTCCTTAGCTTATATCCTAGTTATGATTCGGTACTTAACCCAGCCACTTGGGATGCACAAGCCAGTGCATTTCTTTGTGCCGGTCCCAAGCTCAGATAAATGGGGAGGGTTGCATCAGGAAGTGCATCCGGTGTAAAATTGTGCCACATCATACATGCAGAAAACTGTACAGAAACTCATACCGGATCAGTTGAGGCCTGGGTTAACAACGACCGCCACCAGTACTGTTGGCCAACAGGGTGCTGGCGGAAATTGGGCTACTGTTGGCCGAAGGAGGAGAAGAGGCGGAAGGCATGCCCGAAGGCAGGTAAGGGCTAGGACTGTGATAGTGAGGGTCGGAAATTTGAATGTTGGCAGTATGACTGGTATAGGGAGGGAGCTAGCTGATATGATGAACTGAAGGATGGTTGGTATATTGTGTGTGCAAGAGACCAGATGGAAGGGGAGCAAGGCTAGGTGTATCGGAGGCGGTTTCAAATTGTTTTATCATGGTGTGGATGGGAGGAGAAATGGTGTAGGCATTATCCTGAAGGAAGAGTATGCTAAGAGTGTTTTGGAGGTGAAAAGTGTGTCGGATAGAGTAATATTTATGAAGCTGGAAATTGATGGTGTAATGATGAATGTTGTTAGTGCATATGCTCCACAAGTTGGGTGTGCGATGGATGAGAAAGAAACATTTTGGAGTGAGTTGGATGAATTGGTGATGACTGTATCCAAGGGTGAGAGACTGGTGATTGGAGCAGATTTCAATGGGCATGTTGATGAAGGGAACAGAGGGGACGAGGAAGTGATGGGTAGGTATGGTGTTAAGCAAAGGAATGCAGAAGTTCAGATGGTAGTGGATTTTGCAAAAAGGATGGACATGGCTGTGATGAATACGTATTTTAACAAGAGGAAGGAGCATAGGGTGACATACAAGAGTGGAGGAAGATGCACACAGGTGGATTATATCTTATGTAGAAGGGCCAATCTGAAGGAGATTGGAGACTGTAAAGTGGTGGCAGGGGAAAGTGTAGTTAGGCAGCATAGGATGGTGGTTTGTAGGATGACATTGGTGATCAAGAAGAGAAGGATGAGTGTGAGGACAGCACCAAGGATCAAATGGTGGGAATTGAAAAAGGGTAATTTTGATGTGATATTCAGGGAAGAGTTAAGACAGGCACTGGGTGGCAGTGAAGAGGTACCGAATAGCTGAGTAACTACAGCAGAGCTAGTAAGAGATATGGCTAGAAGGGTGCTTGGTGTGACATCTGGAAAGAGGAAGATGGACAAGGAGACCTGGTGGTGGAATGGAGAAGTTCAGGAGAGTATACAGAGAAAGAGGTAGCGAAGAAGAAGTGGGATTGTCAAAGAGATGAAGAAAGTAGACAAGAGTATAAGGAGATGAGGTGCATGGCAAAGAGAGAGATGGCGAAGGCTAAGGATAAGGTGTATGAAGAGTTGTATAAAAGGTTGGACACTAAGGAGGGAGAAAACTACCTGTACCTATTGGCTAGACAGAGGGACCGATCTAGTAAAGATGTGCAGCAGGTAAGGGTGATAAAGGATAATGAGGGAAAAGTACTCACAAGCGAGGAGAGTGTGTTGAGCAGATGGAAAGAGTACTTTGAGGGGTTGCTGAATGAAGAGAATGAGAGGGAGAGAAGGTTGGATGATGTGCAGATAGTGAATCATGAAGTGCAGTGGATTAGCAAGGAGGAAGTAAGGATAGCTATGAAGAGGATGAAGAAAGGAAAGGCTGTTGGTCCAGATGACATACCTGTGGAAGCATGGAGGTGTTTAGGTGAAATGGCAGTGGAGTTTTTAACTAGATTGTTTAATGAAATCTTAGAAAGTGAGAGGATGCCTGAGGAATGGAGAAAAAGTGTTTTGATACCGATATTTAAGAATAAGGGTGATGTACAATGCCCCATTCGGAATGTATCTGACCAGACACCTGCAGCAGCTGGAAAGGCCCCAAAAGTTCCTCACCAAAAGGATAAAGGGTCTCAAAAATATGTCTTATGCTGCCCGACTGAAAGAACTCCAGCTCTATTCAGTCTCATACCGCTTGCTCAGAGGTGACCTGTGCCTGACATATAAGGCCATGTCAAACCCTGATTTGATGAATATGCTTCACCTCAAAAAATCTAGATCCCTCAGAACCACAAGGGCGGGAGACTTAAACCTTGACACGGTTGTTAATAGAACATGCTGGAGGGACAGATTCATCACCCAGAGACTCCCTATGCTGTGGAACAAAATCCCGGTACATGTGAGGCAGAGCACCTCGCTGGCCTTGTTCAAGAGGAATCTTGACCAATGGATGGGGGATCGCAGATATACCCCAGGGATTACTTCAGTGTCACTGCTTGACAGAGGCACAGCAAAATAATAGGCATAGTTTTATTCAAACTAAAGGGGTGGCGAAAGCCAAATAACTATGGGCTAGGCTTATAAATGCCCTTGGGCAGATAGCCTAGTATGAACCTATGAACCTATGAACCTATGCAGAGCTGTAGTAACTACAGAGGGATTAAACTGATCAGTCACAGCATGAAGTTATGGGAAAGAGTAGTGGAAGCTAAGTTAAGAAGGGAGATGATGATTAGTGATCAGCAGTATGGTTTCATGCCAGGAAAGAGCACTACAGATGTGATGTTTGCTCTGAGAGTGTTGATGGAGAAATACAGAGAAGGTCAGAAGGAGTTGCACTGTGTCTTTGTGGATTTAGAGAAAGCATATGACAGGGTGCCTAGAGAGGAGTTGTGGTATTGTATGAGGAAGTCGGGAGTGTCAGAGAAGTATGTAAGAGTGGTACAAGATATGTACAAGGGTAGTGTGACAGCGGTGAGGTCTGCATTGGGAGTGACAGATGCGTTTAAGGTGGAGGTGGGATTACATCAAGAATCAGCTCTGAGCCCTTAATTATTTGCAATGGTGATGGGCAGGTTGACAGACGAGATCAGACAGGAGTCCCCGTGGACTATGATGTTTGCAGATGACATTGTGATCTGTAGTGAGAGTAGGGAACAGGTGGAGGAGACCCTGGAGAGGTGGAGATATGCTATAGAGAGAAGAGGAATGAAGGTCAGCAGGACTAAGACAGAATATATGTGTGTGAATGAGAGGAAGGATAGAGGAATGGTGAGGATGCAGGGATTTGAGGTGGTGAAGGTGAATGAGTTTAAGTACTTGGGATCAACAGTTCAGAGTAATGGTGAGTGTGGAAGAGAGGTGAAGAAGAGAGTACAGGCAGGATGGAGTGGGTGAAGAAGAAAGTCAGGAGTAATTTGTGACCGACGAGTACCAGTAAGAGTGAAAGGGAAGGTCTACAAGAGGGTAGTAAGAACAGCTATGTTATATGGGTTGGAGACAGTGGCATTGACAAAAAGGCAGGAGTCAGAGCTTGACGTGGTAGAGGTGAAGATGTTAAGATTTGCACTGGATGTGACGAGGATGGACAGGATTAGGAATAAGTATATTAGAGGGTCAGTCCAGGTTGGAAGGTTTGGAGACAAATCCAGAGAGGCAAGATTACATTGGTTTGGACATGTGCTGAGGAGGGATGCAGAGTATATTGGGAAAAAGATGCTAAGGATGAAGCTGCCAGGTAAGAGGAAAAGAGGAAGGCCTAAGATAAGGTTTATGGATGTGGTGAGAGAGGATATGCAGGTGGTTGGTGTGACAGAGCAAGATGCAGAGGACAGGAGGAAATGGAAATAGTTGATCTGCTGTGGCGACCCCTAACGGTAGCAGCCGAAAGAAGAATAAGAATAAGAAGAAGAAGAAGACTTAACAGTAGTATTCCCTCAGGTATTTTACCTTGCTGGAATGCAGCCCTCAGACCACTTTCCCTCCATATGGCAGCATCATGGACACTTACAGCATGTGTTACCATCATGGTTGTTATGCTGCCATCTTTTACACACACAACCCGGCAGTTCAGTGATGACCACAGCCTTCTTTTGATGCATCCATCTGCTTCTGGGTACATGGAGGTCCTAATAGTAGCGTGGGTGCAGTCTATTTTACCAAGTACATGTGGGAAGTTTGCAGGGTCATAAAAATGGTGTATAAGAGTTCTTTACTGCATGGGGGTAGACAGACCCTGGGATTCAGCAAACTTCCGTGCAGGAATTGCTTATTCCTGCATGGAAGGGAGCATTCCCGTGCAGCACGCCATGCATATGTATGAAGGCACGCTGCCATGCTTTAAAACAAACATGGTTTTGTATGCGAGTGCAAGGGGCATGTCCGAGAGCAGTGCTCATAAAATACACATGCCCCCTGCACTCCAGAATTGCCATTCGGCAATTCAAAATGAGAGAGGATACCTCTCAACCCCATAGAGCACAAACACTGGCCAAAATTGAAAATGTTGGGGGAACAAATAGCAACACACTTTAAATATAGCTCTTACAAACAAAAATGTTGATAGAATAACAGGTTTCACATTAGCATGAATTTTCAAAGGATGTCAAGACTTAAACTCAACTGTTCATCATATACACATCTGAAAATTCACGCTAATGCCATAGCTGTTATACCATTAAAATGAAACAAAATTAAACTGCATATATTTTCTTTATTTTTCAGGCCACAATAGAGTTTAAGCATAGCTGAGTGGGTGTGTACTTTGCGCACCTGTGCTTAACATAACTTAAATATCAGAAGGAGTTAAATAGAAAAATATCCACTAAACAAGTAATCTAACATAGTAAAGTTATTAGAGCTGCAGCTTTGTATGCAAGTATTCACAGTTTGAGCCCCAGTGAAGTATTTTCACCTTTATATGTGAAAGCAGTTGTAAAAGTCATATGCTGTAATAAATGAGGTAGTAAATAAAATGTATCACCCAGGGTAGTATAGCAGATCCAAAAATGGAATGTCAGTCCAGAAGAGATATGAAATCCCCATATAAACATAAGTGCCCCATGCAGTATAGTAACACAAGAATAAATGTAATGAAAGCACATAGGGGGATGTCAGGGAAGGTAAACAAATTATAATATCTCAGGAATGATGAATCAATCCCATACAGCTGATAGTCTATAAAATAAAACTTAAGCAATGCTAAGTATTGCACAGCTATACTTACCGGGTGTAAGCATTGCTTAAATATGAATGCTAAGCAATGAGTAGCCCAGCTAAGTGGATTTGCCCATTGATAAGCAGTGATGAACCAGCCCCTTTAAGCACTGACAACCTTAACTAAGCAGGTTTGCTTGTAGCTTAGCTTAGCTCAGCATATTCAAAACCATCCAATCATTGCAAAGTGCAGGAAATTGGCCATATTTAAACCTCACAGGTGGGAATACAAATCATAACTGGTTGTAGCTCCCCACTGTAGGCAGTATGGGTTGTGTTGGAGGGGGTATGTGCTTTCGGGTGCAGCACTGGGGCATGCAGGAGTCCAAGATTATGGTAGGACTCCTTGTTAAAAACATTTTATTTAATTTAGTGTGTTAACTGGGAAAGTCCGACTGGACCAGGTCCATTTTCAAAGGAGGCCCGGGGAGAAAACCTCCAGCATCAAGTTATACAAATACATAATACACAAAACAAGTTACATCATGTATGCTGAGCATAGTAATATAACAAGAAATTAATAAAACACTCCAGGTAAAAGAAGATATAGCACATAGGTAAAAGAGAATGTCAGTTACAGTACATCCAGCATACTACATAAAATAAGTTTCATCGTGTATGCTGATCCAGCATATGATCAGAGAGGAGTTTGGGGAGTTAATAGCAGTGTGGGTAGGGTTATGTAATACGTGGGCATAACCAGGTACTAAGAAGATGCGATTTGAGGGAGTTTTTGAATATGGATGTGGAGGGGGCAGTGGACATGGATAGGGGAAGAGAGTTCCAATTTCTGGCAATGGTGTGGGAGTAGAGCACTTTCCCTGCATTATTGTTAGCCTTGGTGATGGAGAGGAGAAATTGTTCACTAGATCTTAGGTACCGGTTTGCAGTATAGACAATATGTAGACTGGATAATGAGGGTTTTTTTCAGGATATTTGAGAATATTGTAGGCTGTGCCCAGCTGGTGATGGTTAAATAGCTGTTGAAGCTCAAGCCATTTTAGTTCTTTTAGTGCAGTACATTGACGGGTTCTATAGGTTGAGTTAGTAGCAAACTTGTCTATTTTATTGTAGCATGATTCTAGTTTGTCTAGGTAACATTTTCTGATTTAGGTAAAGATTGGTGCTGAGTATAATAGAGTTGAGAAGAGGTGGCTTTGTGCAATAGTGACTTTTGCTTATTGTGAGAGAAAGGACTTATGCCTGTATAGGGATCCTAGCTTTTTGTGTACTAGTTGTATGGTATATGAGATGTGAACATCACATGGCATTGATGCAGGACCAGTACCAGGGCTCCTAATACAAAGCAGAAGCCAGGGAAAGTCTCACCTGTGATCTCACCAGTGCCACTAGCATCCATCGGACTGGTGAACAGGTCTGGCACCACTATGCTGACTTGAAGTGGAGGAAGAGGGAGCTCTTGGACTAGTGGGTCCAAGAAGCATGGCAGAGGGGTGATGTCAAAGGCTTGTATAAGTATTCATATAAATAACTGTTTTCCAAAGTCCAGCCCGTGTATGTGATGGGTAAGTATGCATAAATGTTTCTCTATCTTCTTTACAGCTCCAGCTGAGCAGGCTGAAAACCAGGAAGCCCATGCAAGCAAGTTGCAAAGGCTGCATCATGAGGCTGGTGGGTAACAATTTAGCTGCTAGTATTCATGCCAAATAAATATAAAGGAGTAGAATGTCACATGGCAGTATTAAAAATGGGTATGCTTTGTACTGAATAAACCAGAAAATATTACAGTAATAGTCTCATATAGGTTATATATAAATAAAACTGTAACTGCCTGTCAATAAAATTAAAAGCCTTGGACTGGTTGTGTTTACTCTGGTGTTGTATGAATTGAAATATGTACAGGATATGCACAGCAAATATACCTCTGAAAGCATTAAACAATCAAGTCTCATCTGACAAAGTTAGTGGCTCTATAAGACACGAGATTAGCTGATATGAAATATTTCCATGCACCAAGATCTGATATCTGAATAATAATGTGTTAACCACTGTTTTCCATACTATGCTATGTCAAAATGTATGTATAGGAATGCATGTATAAGAATGTTGTAATTACAAGGTCAGATTGTACAACCAAGAGAGATTGAGACAGACAACATTGAGGGAAGTGACAGCAGCTTCTCAATAGCTTGTTCTAATGAAACACAAAC